>NC_057717.1:13583941-13586960 GCF_004010195.1 Chiloscyllium plagiosum
TCAAAAATTCCTTTCCTGATAAATTCTACAAAGCAAATTACTATTTATAAATTGCTCACTGATATGCGAGAAGGAACCAGAGTGTTCTCAATGTCCATAATCCTTCTAGCCCTGCACAGATCTACATTTCCATATTCTTCCGACTCACCAATCCTGCCCAGTACCACAATTATGATGTCCCAGTCTAATCGTCAGCCTCAGTGCAACTTCTGAATAAACTTCTTTATTTGTGCCACTATGAAATCTGGATTCATCTCTTTCAAGTCCCTTCAAACCACATGTCCATGACAAGAGAATTGTACTTGAGATGTTTAACTTGTTCTCTCCACAGAATCTGTCAGACAGGAAGGTAGTGCGTGGTGCTCAAGTCATTGACTCTTCATGTAGAGGTACAGATAATAATCTGTTGATGTCTCATGAAGCAAGTTGATGGAATTTAAAAGAAACCATCATTATTTGTAATAAACAGAAGCCCATCTGTGTCATGTCCTTTCGAGAAAGCAATGGGTTATCCTTCCTTGGTCAGGTATCCGTGCAACTGCAAACCCACAGCAATGTGGTTTACCTTTTACTGTCCAGTGGAACAGCTGAACCAGCCACTCAGTTCATGATAGGGATACCATGTTGGTCTGACCAGGGCTTCATATGCCTCTTGAAAAAGAAGAAAAGTAAAGACAACTCCTTCCTACTTCCGGTTTCCCATATTGCTACTGACCATTTCCATCAGGTAGGCGACTATTCCTTATTTTAGGTCTTTTCCATCTCATTGGGTCTGTCCCCGAGAGTGATGTCCATCTCGATAGGCACCCCTGGTGCTGGTTTTATTGACACTGACATACAGAATAAGGAAGATGTAAATTACGCATCAGTGGCAATATATAAAGAATGATGCTTTTTACGCCTTTAGAAAGAAGTGGAAACGCCGAAGTGAAGGAAAGTAATTAATGTGATCATCCCCGAGAGTTTTGTTGAGGCAGTATTTGGGGTATCGTCTACAAATGTTCTCTCCTTTATAAGGAATGATCTTCTTACCACCGAAAGAGTTCAAAGAAATTGCACCAAACTAATCCCTGGGATGATGGTACCATGAGGAGTGAGTGAAGATTAATCTGTTGCACTGTGAGAGAATAAGATGGGATTGCGTTGGAACCTCAGGGGGATGGACAATCACACATGATGTCCTAAACAGACACTGATGCGGTGATGGATCCCACGGCCTCTTTTTTTTTACTAACTTCACGAAATTCTAGATACTGTTAGTACCTCTGAGAAGATTCCCACCAACTACCCCCCACTCCCCATATCAAGGAGAGAGCAGAAAATCCAGACTTTGAATAAAAACTCCACATATTAATGCAGTGTATTTGGTGTGTGATCCTGCACGCAACGTCATTTTATTCACAATCCCAATATCAGCTACAATACCTTCAATCTAAAACAGTTAACTATTCCCACCAGCTTCCGATCCCCACGGAGAACCCGGGTCTGCCTTTTCGGAGATGGAAGATGTCTCCTTGAGACTTGACGGAAAACATCTCGCTTCCCTCCTCAATGCCAGCAAACCACGTTAAAGTAGCAATTGTTCCACAGACAAAGGAGCCACGATGAACATCATGATCTACTCCTGTGATTTGTCATGTTGGAGCATCAGATACATCCTCCTGTTCCTGTATAAGCCTTTGCGAGGCTGAATGGCCTCTTCCTGGTCCCGTGGAACAGTTTCTGGACACTGTTTGGGCTCCACCTGTTCCTATTTAACAGTTCGATGTGCTGACTAGACCCCTCCTCTTCCTATGTAACAGGCAGGAATATGCCACTCTTCCTGTTCAGTAGATTTGATGGGCTGAATGCTAGCTCATATTCGTGTGTGACCAGGTTGAGATACTGAATGAGCTCCTCTTTTAACTATGGAAATGTGCAATGTCTGGCCCTGCTATTACATAAATGTTACCGACACTTTACAGCACCAACTGGAATGCTGTCCGGTTCTTGCTGCACATGGACATAGACTGCTTCAGGAGCTGAGGGGGGAAAATGTTCTGAACATTGTGTGATCTTCAGTGATTATCCCCATTTCTGATGTAATGATGGGGAAGGACATTTATGACGCAGCTGAAGATGATTGTGTGGAGGAAACTACCCTGAGAATCTCCTGTAGGGATGTCCCGGGACGGAAAGGATTGATGTCCACCAACCATGAGCATCTTCCTCTGTGCGATGGCTGACCTCCACTGGAGTGATGGTGGCTGATTCCTATTAACTTTAATTTAGTCAACTTTTCTTGATACCATCCTGAGTCAACCCCTGCCTTGATATCAGGGTCTGTCACTCTTACATGAGATGCTGTTTTCACCTCTTTTGAACATACAAATAGGTTCCTGTGTATCGTTGGGGAGAGTAACCTTCTCACAGAGGATACTGAATGTCAGAAATTATCTGGTCAAGAGAGTTCGTGGAGCTATATCACTGAAAGTATTTACAGAGGAGCGAGGTGGGTTTTTGACCTGCCATAGAATTGAGGGATGTGAAGAATTGGGAAATAAAGCAGAGTTGATAACAACAGTGGATCATCCATAATATTATACAATGGCACGACAGGCCTGACCATCCGAATTACCATCCGTTCCTGTTCCTTATGCTCTCATATTCTGTAATTAGGAAGTTAATGGTTGTAATTTTCCTGAACATTCCGTTATTGGATGTTGCAGTTAGAGAGAGCAAAGCATTTTATGAGTCATCTTAGGGTGAGGTATGGGGACTGTATTCACAAAGAATCTGGGTCTGCACCATGACCAACAAATGAAGCACAAGTTGCAGAGCGGAGACACTCTATTAATAGACCAGAGGCGTCTTTTGAGACCAGCCTGGGTTTTGAATTAACATTTTTCAACCCACGCCAAACTTTATGTGACAATTGTGAGGGACAGAAGGAGATCCTATATTTCTGTGGACCAGGTATTTTGAGCAATTGACCTCTGTCTACTCCTGTGCAGGAGCTGTGAGGGGCTGATTGGAATAT
>NC_057717.1:13587677-13588415 GCF_004010195.1 Chiloscyllium plagiosum
GGTAGAGAGATTCCAATGAATCTCTCATCAGGAATAATCCATGTCTCATCAGGTAGAGGTGAGTCAGACATTTACTGTTGTCAGGTGGAACAAAAGAAGACAGAGGGATCAATCGGCTGCTGCTTCTCAGGCAGGGAACATTGTTCTCCCTCTCTGTGTTGAAACATGCAATCATGTCAACTGAACACCAAACTGGACCATGTGCGCTCATCGTGAACATTCTCTGGAATGGATCATAATGGATGATATTGAAGTGCTTCATTGCTGTTGGTATACACAGTGCCTTTCAATAACAAAGGAGAAAAATCCAGAATATTGATAGTTGATGATCCCATAGTGATCACTGAGGCACTCCACCAGTTCCAGCTTTGTAATGTGAAAATAAGCATTTATCGATACTCTTTATTTCCTGTTAGCAACAGCTTCCTGTGTAACAGCTCAGATGTTTACATGGCGTTCTGTGCAGTAAAATATCCTCAATGAGCTAAAATGATTAGTTCTATTTTCCTCCGTAACTCGTTAAATAGGCAGAATGGTCTCCTCCAGTCTCATGGTAACGATAATGACTGGCTGAATGAGGTGGCACCCTATCTTTGTCACAGCGTCGAGTGTGGATGGAGGGCACAATACATAGGGTAGTGGCAGCAATGTATCCTGCAACAGCTTCGAGGGTGGCTTGAGGGAACAACACATGGGGTAGGGGCAGCAGTATGTCTCTGCAACAGCATCGAGCGTGGA
>NC_057717.1:13588915-13597860 GCF_004010195.1 Chiloscyllium plagiosum
CTTTCTGCATTAGAACTCTGTCATGGATTCCTTTTGCTCCAAGTGATTTATCCACCTCCAGCCCATTCAGTTTCTCTACCATCTTTGCCTTGGTGATGGGTGACATACTCAGCTCTGCCTCTTCACACTCTTGAATAATTGGGAAAATATTACTGTTCTCAGCCATTTCTTTGTTCCGCCGACTGTCTCTCCTATGCCATTTTCCATTAGCCCAATGTCCACATTTGTCTCGTCTTTGTCCTTTGAGATTAGATTAGATTATTTACTTTGTGGAAACAGGCCCTTCAGCCACACTGACCTTCCGAAGAGCAACCCACCCAGACCCATTCCCCTACATTTACCCTTTCACCTAACACTATGGGAAATTTAGCATGGCCAATTCACCTTACCTGCACATCTTTGGACTGTGGGAGGAACCGGAGAACCCAGACGAAACCCAAGGGTGAATGTGCAAACTCCACACAGACAGTTGCCCGAGGAGGGTATTGAACCCAGATCTCTGGTGCTGTGAGGCAGCAGTGTTAACCAATGTACCACCGTGCCATCTAAAGATGTATCGAAAGAAAACCTTACACTTTTCCTTTATTTTACTGGCAAGCTTACCCTCATATTTAATGTCCTCCATCCATATTTATAATTTGTCGCCCTCCGTTGGTCTTTGTCAGCTTCCAAATCGTCTGGTTTTCCTCTGCTCTGCGTCACGTTATAAGCTTGCTCTTTTGCTTTTATGCTATCCCTGAATTCCCTGGTCAGCCACGGTTGCTTCATTCTCCATGTGCCATGCTTCTTTGTTTTCTTGGGATGAATCTGTGTTGTGTCTCCTGAATTACACCCAGAAACTCCTGCCATTGTTTTTTCACTGTTTTTCCTGCTCGGCTCCTGTCCCAGTCAATTCTACCCATCCCCTCCCACGTCTGTTTGTAGTTGCCTTTATTCAACTGCAATAACATTACCTCTGATTATATCTTCTCCCGCTCAAATTGCAGAATAAATTCAATCCTATTATAATCATTGCTTCCTACGTATTCCTTCAACTTAAACTCTCTTAAGTAGTCTGCCTCATTGCACAACACTAAATTCAGTATTGCATGTTCCGGAGTGGGCTCCAATACAAGTTGTTCCAAAAAGCCCTATCATTGATATTCCACAAATTATTTTTCTTGTGAACCACTTCCAACCTGATTTTCCCAGATCCACCGTGCATTGGAATCTCCCATGACCACTGTACTGGAACTTTTCTACCCATCATTGCTATCTCCTGCTGTGTATTGTGCCCCAGCTCCTAACTACTTTTTGGAAACCTGTACATAACGCCAAATATGTTTCTTCTTTCAAGCTTTGCGGATATTCAATTGCACCCACACAGATTTTGTTCCCTCTGACACGACTTCATGCCATACAGTCAGAGAGTCATACAGTCAGAGAGACATATACATGGAAACAGATCTTTCGGTCCAACTCGTCCATGACACCCAGATATCCCAACCTCATCTAGTCCCATTTTCTAGCACTTGGCCTATATCCTTCGTACACCCCCTCCCCCTGCTGTTTACATACCTATCCAGAAGACTTTTAATTGTTGGAATGGGACCAGCGTCCACCACTTTCTCCCACAGTTGTTTCCAACACACACGAACCAGTGCATGAAAAAACTTGCACCTCAGGTCACTTTAAAATCTTTGCTCTCTCAAGCTAAACCTATGGCCACTCGTTCTCCCCCACCTCAGAGAAAATACTTTGTCTAATTATCCCATGCATGACCCTCGTGATTTTCGAAACCACGATCGGGTCACCCCTCAGCCGCTGAACTTCCAGGGAAAACATCACCAGTCTATGCAGCTTCTCCATGTAGCTCAAATAATCCGATCCTGGTAACATTATTGTAAATCTTTTCTGAATCCTTTCATGTTTCTCAACATCTTTCCAATAGCAAGGAGACCAGAATTCTTAGGATCGATTTATTTTCACTCTAACGAATAAGGCAACCGCTCCCCGCCCCCCCCCCCCCAACTCCCGCGCTAACGTTTCGATAGTATATATATCCTTGAATATTCACCTGTCAATCCTGATCCCCTTGCAGCCACGACTCTGTGATGCCAACCATGTCGTACCTGCCAATTTCAATAAGTGCCAAAAGCTCATTTACCTTATTCCTTCTATGATATGCATTCCGATGTAACCCTTTCAACCCTGTATTACGTGTCCCTCCTCTCAGTGTCATTTGTTTGTTCAGTGTGCTTGAAGTTTGATTGCTTACACTTTCAAAACACACTGTCCTATTTGTGTCTGTGCTGGAGATTTTAATAACCTCTCCTGAGTCCTGCACTCCTCCCTCCTCTTTTAACTCGAGTTTTCTAATTTCCCCTATAACTGAAACACCACCCCAAACATAAAAAAATGTTGAAAGATCTGAGCGCGGCCCTAATTATGTGACTAGGACTGTGGTCCCAGCATTGTTCAGATGAAGACCGTCCCATCAGAACAGGTCCCTTCTCCCCAGTAATGAAATCTGTTTATTCAGCACAAAATACAGGGACAAATTACGCTTTGTACATTCCAAAATATAGAATGTACAAAGAGATAAGATTGTTAAAATACAGCCATGACATTGAGCTATATAAATTGAAATGTAGATTGCAAAACCATGGAAATAGTGTGCAAACATTATCTGTCACTATTCCACCAACAGTTGAGATCCTGATTTGACCTCTGTCAGTGATCCCCCTCACTGAGATTCTCTTGCCCAATCTCTCGAACAGAATCTTGGGGGGGTTATCAGTTCCTGCTGTTGTTCGCCCAGGCTATTTAAATTAATCCATCCTCTCCCTGGAACCAATCCATTGGTCTATTGGATTCTGTTTAACTGTCAGTAACCCAGCTCTGTGATGTTATTCGCAATAAATGACCTGGGATCACAACCAGTATCAACACAGTGCTCATAGGGTACGGCACCCAGGCAAAAGGTTTGCTGTGCATAGAAATTTCTAAATAAAATTTCCATCTTCTGTCTACTTTCCTCAATTTGTCTCCTGATTTATCCAACTTCATTCTCATATAATATCTGTTCCTCTCACTCAATCTGTCACTCCCTTTTCCCTTCACTCTGTTTACCTCTCTTCACTTTGTTTCCGTCTTATTACTTCTCTTTCTCTGTCAGTCTGTCTCCAATCAGTCTCTCTGTTTTCATATTGTGCAGTTGGAGAACTCGTGAACGGACAATGGGCTGAATGGCCTCTCTCTCTGCTGCATTAATTCTGAGGTTCTCTGACCCACAATAAAACTTTAGGTGCCCACTGAGACAAGCTGGTGCTGCAAAGGACACATTGCACAATCATCCACAATCTCTTCCAGGCCTCTGACATGCAGCAGCATCGAAATATCTGTTCAAACAAAGTAGATTAAAATTCGAGCAGTCGGGAGGACATTCACCAGATGATGTTCCAGTCAGGATTTAATAAACAGTTCCCCCATGCAAAATGTGGATTTGCCTTGATAGCTGCTCCTCCCAATTAATATTCCCTAGCTCCTGCCTGATACTGACGTAATTTGCCTTCGGCCAATTTAGTAAATTCCACAAGGTCCAGACTTACGAGAATGGTCATAGGACTGAAAAGCTTATTGCATGATTAATTTTTAAGGACTCTGGGTCTATAGTCGATAAAGTTTAGAAGGATGAGAGGGAATGTAATTGAAACATGTAGAATACCGAATGTCTTGGACAGAGTGGATGTTGATAAGATATTTCCATTGGAGTGGGACCTGAGGACACAGCCTTAGATTAAAAGGAACACTTTTAGAACAATGACTTGGAGAACCGTCTTTAACCAGAGAATGGTTAATCTTTGATATTTATTACAACAGAAGGCCGTAGGGCAGGTCATTGAGTATATTTGAGACGGAGATAGATAGATTTTTGATTATCCAGGTAGTCAATGGTTACAGGGAGAATGTCGGAGAATGGGTTTGAGAAACCGAACAGCGGCGACAGAATGGAAGAGCAGCCTCGATGGGCTAACTGGCCTAATTTTTTTGCTCCTATGCTTTATCGTCTTATGGTCGAATCATAAAGGAAACACATTGTATCTCTGAGAAGACGGATTCATGTTCTTCATGAATGTCAGAAGCTGGTGGGAATAGTTAACTGTTTTGGAATCAAGGTATTGTGGCTGCTGTTGGGGTGGTGAATAATATGACTTTAAGTGCAGAATCACACATCAACTCGACCTCGAAGTCTGAACCTCACCATCTCTCTCAATCGCCGTGGAATTGGGGTAGGTAGGCATAACGTCCTCCCAAGCACTTAAACTATCCTTAATTTATGCATCCTGACTGAAACAGAAGGCATGGAATTTATCACATTCTCATTGTCTGTTTAGAATATAAGGAGTGATTGTCCATCCCCCTCAGAGTTCAATGCAATCAACTCGTATTCTCTCAAAGCGCTACAGATCAACCTTCACTCACTCCACATTGTGCCATCATCCCAGGCATTAATGTGGTTGATTAATCTATTGCGCTCTCTCTCTCTCTCTCTCTCTCTCTCTGATAAGGAGATCACTCATTATAAAGGAGAGACAATCAGTCCACAATACACCAGATACTGAATCAATAACACCTTCAGGTTTGATCACAATAATTCCCTTCCCTTACTTTGCTGGCTCCATTTATTTTGTGTGACATAAGAAATCATTCATTTACAATGCACTGCCACTAATGTGGAATTTAAAACATCCTTACATCTGTAGGTCAGCATCAATAAAGCAAGCAACAGAGGTGCCTATCGAGATGGGCATCACTCTTGGGAGATACTCAATCACAAAGCATCCATCTAAAACAATGAATGGTCACATACCTGAATGGCAATCAGCGACAGGAATTTGGGATACATGCAGAGGAAGGGAGTTATCTTTCCTTTTGATCTGCCCTCAAGGGATATACGCAGCCCTGGTCAGGCCAGCAGGTCATGCTGATCTTGAACTGAGTGGATGGTTCAGCTGTTCCACAGCTCAGTATATAGTAAAACAAACTGCCGTGGGTTTGCAGTTACACAGAGAACTAACCAGGGAAGGATGACCCATTGCCTTCTCTAATTGGCATCAGGCAAGCAGATATCAACAGATTATTATTATGTTGTCGAGATTACGAGCCAATGGTGTGACCACCATACACTTTCAGATTCTGTGCAGAGAGCAAGTTAAACAAATGAAGTGCAATTATTTTGTTATGGACACTTGGTAAGAAGGGAGTTGAAGCAGATGTATCCAGAATTAACAAAGGCACAAACGATGTTTATTCAGAAGTTGCACTGAGGCTGAAGAGGAGTCTCGGACGTCTTAATGGTGGTATTGGACAGGATTGGTATGTGGGGAGGATATGGAGATGTACACTTTGCAGGAGAAAATGAATCAAGGAGATTGAGAACAATGTGTTTCATTCTCGCATATTGGTGAGCAATTTGTATTGAGTAAATTGCTCGTTATAATTTCGAAGGAATTGAATCTTTGCTGGGAACTGAAAACGTTGACTTGCACCTTTCCAAAGTTTACATATCATGAGCATCAATTCAGTTTAGACCGTTTCACTAGACAGACAGACTGACTTACCAGGAACACCAACTATAGCAAGGATAGGATAGTAACCAGCTTGAATAACCATCAGTACATCTTCAATCTGCTATGCTATTGATATCCAAGGCTGGGAATGCCAGTAAAGACCATCGGATAAACTCCTGTCCATTGTTGGAACATTCCTGTCTAATGTACTTTACACCCTGTACAGCCAAGGCTGTTCACTTAGCCCCCTACTGCAATCCCGGTACACGCCGGCTGTGCCCTCAGCCTCCTACTGTACTCCCTGCATACTCACTGCTGTGTCCACTACCCCGTATTGTACCCCTGTATACCCAATGCTGTGTGTTCATCCCCTACTGTACTCCCTGTATACCCATTACTCTGCCGTCAGCACCCTACTAAACTAACCGTACACACACTATCTGTGCCACCAACCCGCTACTGTACGACCTGCATAGACATGGCTGCGCCCTCAGCCATATACTGTACCCCCTGTGCACCCACCCCTGGGTCCTCAGCCCTCTACTGCAATTCCTGTACACCCCCCGTCCTCTCAGCCCCCTATTGTACTCCCTGTACACCCACGGCAGTGCCCTCAGCCTCCTACACTATTCCCGGTACACCCACAGCTATGTCCTTAGCCCCTACAGTACCCCATGTATACCCACTGCTGTGTCCTCGGCACCTTACTGCATTCCCTCTATGCCCACTACTGTGTCCTCAGCCCCCTACTGTACTCCCTGTATACATACTGCTGTGTCTTCAGTGTCCGACTAAACTACCCATACATCGACAGCTGTGCCCTCAGCCCACTTCTGTACTCCCCATACACCCACAAATGTGTCCTCAGCCCCCTACTTGTTCTCCCCATATAGCCACGACTGTATCCTCTGCGCCCTACTGCCCTCCCTGAATACCCACAGGTGTGGCCTCACCCTCCTACTGCACTCCTTGTATATCTATGGCTGTGTCCTCAGCCCCCTACTGTAGCCCCTGTACATTCATGGCTGTGCACTCAGTCCCCTACTGTACCACCTATATACTCACAGATGTTCACTCAGCCCCCTCCAGTACTCCCTGTACATCCAAGGCTGTTCACTCAGCCCCTACTGTACCCCTGCACGCCCTGGCTGTGCCCTCAGAACGCTACTGTACACCCCGTGCACTCCGCTGAATCCTCAGCCCGCTACTGCACTCCCTGTACACCCATGCCTGTTCCCTCACCCCACTACTGTACTCCCTGTATACACACTGCTGTGTGTTCACCCCCTTCTGTACTCCCTGTATACCCATTACTGTGCCATGAGCACCCTACTAAACTAACCGTGCACACATTATTTGTGCCACCAACCCGCTACTGTACGACCTGCATAGACATGGCTGTGTCCTCATCCCCCTACTGTACTCCCTGTATACACACAGCTGTGTTCACAGCCATCTACTGTACTCCCTGTATACGCATGTCTGTGCCCTCAGCCCACTACTGTACTCCCTGTATACCCACTGCTGTGTCCACAACTCCTTGTTGTACTCCCTGTATCGCCCCTACTGTACTCCGTATGTAACCACTGCTGTGTCTTCAGCCCCTACTGTATTCCCTGTATGCACATTACTGTGCCATCAGCACCCTACTACACTACCCGTACATGCACAGCTGTGCCTTCAACCCCCTACTGTACTCCCTGTGCGTCTTGGCTGTGCCCTCAGCCCGCTACTATACTCCCTGTGCACCCACAGCTGTGTCCTCATCCCTCTGCTGCAGTCCCTGTCCACCGCCTTGCATTCAGCCCCCTCCAGTACTCCCTATACACCCACAGCAGTGCCCTCAGCCTTCTACACTGCTTCCTGTACACCCACAGCTGTGTCCTCAGCCCCCTAGTGTACTCCATGTATACCCACTACTGTGTACTGAGCGCCCGACTAAACTCCCCGTACACCCACAGCTGTGCCCTCAGCCCACTTCTGTACTCCCCGTACACCCACAGCTGTGCCCTCAGCCCACTTCTGTACTCCCCGTGCACCCACAAATGTGTCCTCAGCTCCCTACTGTTCTACGCATATGCCCACGAATGTGGTCTCAGCCACCTGCTGCACTCCTTGTATACCTATGGCTGTGTCCTCGACCCCCTACTGTACCACCTGAACACACACGGCTGTGCCCTCAGCCCCCTACTGTACCACTTGTATACCCACAGATGTTCATTCAGCCCCCTAAAGTACTCCTTGTACATCCAAGGCTGTTCACACAGCCCCCTACGGTACCCCCTGTACACCACGGCTGTGCCCTGAGCCCACTACTGTACTTCACGTGCACCCCAGCTGCGTGGGTCCTCAGCTCCCTACTGTATCACGTGTACACCCAAGGCTGTTCACATAACCCCCTACTGCACTCCCCATACACCTACAGCTGTGCCCTCAGCCCAATACTCTCCTCCCTGAAAACACACATATCTGTCCTCAGCCCCCTACTGTGCTCCCCGCACACCCACAGCTGTGTCTACAGACCCCTACTGTACTCTCTGTACACCCACAGCTGTGTCCTTAGTGTCCTACTGTACTCCATGTACACCCCAGCTGTACTCTCAGCCCCCTACTGCACCCTCTGTACACCCTGGCTGTGTCCTCAGCCCCCTACTGTACTCCCTGTATACCCACAGCTGTGTCATCAGCCCCGTATTGTGCGCCCTGTACACTGTATACCCATTCCTGCGTCCTCAGCACCCTACTTTGTACAACCACGGCAGTGTCCTCAGCTTTCTACTGTATCCACTGTGCCACCACGACTGTGTCCTCAGCTCCCTACTGTACCCGCTGTAATCCACCTACTGTACCCGCTGTAATCCATGGCTGTTCCCTCAGCCCCCTGCTGTACCCCTGGACACCATCGGCTGTTCACTCAGCCCCCAACTGCATTCCCCGTACACCCAGAGCTTTGCCCTCAGCCCCTACTGTACTCCCTGAATACCCATGGCTGTGTCCTCAGCCACGTATTGAACTCCCTGTACTCCCACGGCTGTGTCCTCAACCCCCTACTGTACTTCATGTACACGCACGGCTCTATCCTGAGCTGAGGAGAAAGTGAGGACTGCAGATGCTGGAGATCAGAGCAGAAAATGTGTTGCTGGAAAAGCACAGCAGGTCAGGCAGCATCCAAGGAGCAGGAGAAGGGCTCATTCCTGAAGAAGGGCTCATGCACGAAACGTCGAGTCTCCTGCTCCTTGGATGCTGCCTGACCTGCTGCGCTTTTCCAGCAACACATTATCAGCTCTGTATCCTCAGCCCCCTACTGTACTCCCTGTATACCCATGGTTGTGTCCTGAGCCCCCTACTGTACTCTTCGTACACCAACAGCTGTGCTCTCATCCCACTACCGTA
>NC_057717.1:13597899-13619375 GCF_004010195.1 Chiloscyllium plagiosum
CCCTACTGTACCCGCTGTAATCCACCTACTGTACCCGCTGTAATCCATGGCTGTTCCCTCAGCCCCCTGCTGTACCCCTGGACACCATCGGCTGTTCACTCAGCCCCCAACTGCATTCCCCGTACACCCAGAGCTTTGCCCTCAGCCCCTACTGTACTCCCTGAATACCCATGGCTGTGTCCTCAGCCCCATATTGCACTCCCTGTACACCCACGGCTGTGTCCTCAACCCCCTACCGTTCTTCATGCACACACGGCTCTATCCTGAGCTGAGGAGAAAGTGAGGACTGCAGATGCTGGAGATCAGAGCAGAAAATGTGTTGCTGGAAAAGCACAGCAGGTCAGGCAGCATCCAAGGAGCAGGAGAAGGGCACTATCCTGAAGAAGGGCCCATGCACGAAACGTCGAGTCTCCTGCTCCTTGGATGCTGCCTGACCTGCTGCGCTTTTACAGCAACACATTATCAGCTCTGTATTTTCAGCCCCCTACTGTACTCCCTGTATACCCATGGTTGTGTCCTGAGCCCCCTACTGTACTCTTTGTACACCCACAGCTGTGCTCTCAGCCCACTACAGTACACCGTGTACAACCACAGCTCTTCGCTCAGCCCCCAACTGTACCCCCTGTAAACCCACAGCTGTACCCTCAGCCCTGTAATGTACTCCCCGTACACCCACGTCTGTATCTTCAGCCTCCTACCGTGATCATCGTAAACCCGCAGCTGTGTCCTCAACCCCCTGCAGTCCTCCCTGAACACCCACAGCAGTGTCCTCAGCCCCCTACTGCACTCCCTGTACACACACGGCTGTGCTCTCAGCTCCAATGTTCTCCCTGCACACCGCAGCTGTGCTCTCAGCCCTCTACTGTACTCCTTGTACACCCACAGCTGCACCCTCAGCCATGTACTGTACAACCTGTACACCCACATCTGTGTCTTCAGCCTCCTACTGTGATCCTTATAACCCCACATCTGTGTCCTCAACCCGTACTGTCCTCCCTGAATACCCACAGCTGTGTCCGCAGCACCCTACTGCACTCCCTGTACAAACACGGCTGTGTCCTCAGCCCCCATACTGTACTCCCGATACAACCATGGCTGTGTCCTCAGCCCCTACTCAACTCCCTGTACACAAGGCTGTGCCCTCAATACCCTACTCTTCTCCCTTTACACCATCCCGCTACTGAACAACGTGTACACTCCGCTGTGTCCTCAGCCCCCTACTGTACACCCTGTGCACACACATCTGTGCATTCAGTCTCCTAGTGTACTGCCTATAAACCCTCCCCGTGCACACACATCTGTGCATTCAGTCTCCTAGTGTACTGCCTGTAAACCCATGGCTGTGCACTCAGCCCCCTACCCTACTCCCTGTAAACCCACAGCTGTGTCCTCAGCCCACTACTGCACTTTCTGCACACCACGGCTGTGTCCTCAGCCCCCTACTGTACTTCCAGTACACCCACGGCTGTGCCCTCAGCCCCCTACTGAAATTCCTGTACATCCCAGCTGTGTCCACCGCCTCCTACTGTACCCCAGTACACCCCGGCTGTACCCTCAGCCGCCTAATGTAATCCCTGTGCACCATAGCTGTGCCCTCATCCCCCTAACGTAATCCCCGTACAAAAGGCTGTGGTGTCAAATCTGGACTGTACTCCCCGTACATCCTCAACCCTTACTGCATTCCCTGTACACCCCGGCTATGTCCTCAACCAACTACTGCGCTCCCTGTACACACAAGGCTCTTCTCTCAGCCCCCTCCTGTACCCCCTGTACACACATGGCTGTGGCCTCAGCCCTCGACTGGACTCCCCGTACACACATAGCTGTGCCGTCAACCCTCTACTGTACTCCCCGTACTCACAAAACTCTGTCCACTGCCCCATACTGCAAACCATGTACACACAAAGCAGTGCCCTCAGCCCCCTACTCTACTCCCTGTACACCCCGGCGTGCCCTCAGCCCCTACTATAACCCCCTGTAAACCCAGGCTGTGACTTCATCCCGCTGCTGTACTCCCTGTACTCCTATGCCCTCAGCCACTGTATCGACGCACCACACACCCACTACTATGCCATTAGCCCCCTACTGTATTCCGTGTACACCCACAGCAGTGCCATCAGCCTCCTATAGTACCATCCTTACATCCATGGCTGTGTCCCCAGCCCCTTACACCCTCACTGAATACTCACAGCTCAGTCCTTAACCCCACTACTGTGCTCCCCGGACAAACCGGCTGTGCCCTCAGCACCTGACTGTACTCCTTGTTCACCCCGGCTGTGCCCTCCGCCCTATTGCACTCACTGTACACCTATGGCTGTATCCTGAGCCCGCTTCTGTACTCTCAGTACACCTACTGCTGTGCCCTCAGCCCCTTAGTATACTCCCTGTACACCCATGGTTGTGTCATCAGCCCCCAACTCTACTCCCTGTACACCCACAGCTGTGCCCTCAGACCCTACTGAACTCCATGAATACCCAATTGCTGTGTCCTCAGCACTCTACTGTACTCCCCGTACACAAACAGCTGTGCCATCAAACCCCTACTCTACTCATTGTACACCCACGGCTCTGTCTTCAGACCCTACTGTCCCTCCTGTACACCTATGTCTGTGTCATTATCCTCCTACTCTACTCATGTACACCCACAACTGTTTCCTTAATCCCCTACTCTCCGCCCTGTACACAAACGATTGTGTCCTCATCCCGCTATTGTACTCTCTGTACACCAGGGCTGTGTCCTCAGCCCCATACTGCACTCGCCATACACGCACGGCTGTTCACTCCATCCCCTACTGTACTCCCTGTAGACCCGCAGCAGTGTCCTCCGCCCCCTTCTGTTCTCCCTGTACACCCACAACTGTGTCCTCCGCCCGATACTCTACTCCCTGTACACCCACAGCTGTGTCCTCAACCCCCTACTGTACTCCCTGTGCATCCACAACTGTGTATTCAGCACCCTACTGTACTCCTGTACACCCAAGGCTGTGTCCTCAGCCCTCTACTGCATTCCCTATACACCCACAGCTGTGTCCTCAACCCCCTACTGTACTCCCTGTGCATCCACAACTGTGTATTCAGCACCCTACTGTACTCCTCTACACCCAAGGCTGTGTCCTCAGCCCTCTACTGCATTCCCTATACATCCACGGCTGTGTCCTCAGCCCCTACTGTACTCCCTGTACATCCACCAACGTGTACTCATAATCCTACAGTATTCCTGTACACACAAGGCTGTGTGCTCAGCCCTCTACTGTACTCCTGAACACGCACGGCTGTGTCCTCAGCCCCCTGCTGCACTCCCTGTACACCCCGTCTGTGGCCTCAGCCCCCTACTGTACCTCTTGTACACCCTGGCTGTTTCCTCAGGCGCCTATTGTACTCGCTGTACACCAAAGGCTGTGCCTTTAGCCTCCTACTGCACTCCCTGACCTCCCCAACTGTGTCTTCAGCACCCCATTGTATCCCCAGTAAACCCATAGCTGTGTCCTTAGCACCCTACTGCACACCTTGTACACCCTTGGCTGTGTACGCAGCCCCTACTGTACACCTGTACACCCACAGCTGTGCCCACAGCCCCTACTGCACTCCCTGTACACCCATGGCTGTGTCCTCAGTCCCCCTACTGCTCTCGCTGTACACACATGGCTGTGTTCTCAGTCCTCTACTGCACTCCCTGTACACCCACAGCTCTGTCCTCAGCCCCGACTGTACTCCCTGTACATCTGCCACTGTGTACCCATCATCCTACAGTGCTCCTGTACACACAAGGCTGTGTGCTCAGCCCTCTACTGTACTCCTGAACACGCACAGCTAACTCCTCAGCCCCCTGCTGCACTCCCTGTACACCCTGGCTGTGTCCTCAGCCCCCTACTGCACTCCCTGTACACCCCGTCTGTGGCCTCAGCCCCCTACTGTACCTCTTGTATACCCTGGTTGTTTCCTCAGCCGCCAGTTGTACCCCCTGTACACCAAAGGCTGTGCCTTTAGCCTCCTACTGCACTCCCTGTACTCCCCAACTGTGTGTTCAGCCCCTCCCCCCCATTGTACCCCCAGTAAACCCAAAGCTGTGTCCTGAGCACCCTACTGCACTCCTTGTACACCCATGGCTGTGTACGCAGCTCCTACCGTACACCTGTACACCCAGAGCTGTGCCCACAGCCCCCTACTGCACTCCCTGTCCACCCATGGCTGTGTCTTCAGTCCCCCTACTGCTCTAGTTGTACATACATGGCTGTGTTCTCAGCACCTTATTGTACTCCCTGTACACCCAAGGCTGTGTCCTCAGCCCCCTACTGTACTCGGTGTACACCCATCTGTGCTGTTGGGCCCATTCTGTGCTCCCTGTACACCCACAGCTGTGTCCTCAGGCCCTGCCCTACTCCCTGTATACCCACAGCTGTGTCCTCAGACCCCTACTGTACCTCCTGTAAACCTACAGCCTTGTCCTCAGTCCCATACTGTATTCCCCTTACACTCACTACTGTGCCCTCAGCCCCCACTGTACTCCTGTACACCCACAGCAGTGCCCTCAGTATACTACCCAACTCCCAGTACAGACACGGCTGTGCCTTCAGCCCCCAACTCTACTCCCTGTAGACCCACAGTTGTGCCCACAGCCCCCTACTGTACTCCATGAATACCCACGGCTGTGCCCCCAGCCCCCTATTCTACTCCCTGTACACACACAGCTATGCCCTCAGCCGCCTACTGTATTCCATGAATACCCACGGCTGTTCCCTCAGCCCCCTATTCCACTCCCTGAAGACACACAGCTGTGTCCTCTGCCCCCTACTCTACTCCCTGTATAACCACTGCTATGTGCACCCATAACTGTGTCCTCAGACCCTATTCTACTCCCTGTACACCCACGGCTGTGTCCTCAGCCCCCTACTCTACTCCCTGTATACCCACTGCTATGTTCTCAGCCCCATACTGTACTCCCCGTACACCCAAAGCTGTGTCCTCAGCCCGATACTCTAATCCCTGTACATCTACAGCTGTGTCCTCATCCCCATACTGTATTCCCTGTACACCCTCAGCATGCCCTCAGCCCCATACTGTATTCCCTGTACACCCTCAGCAGTGCCCTCAGCCCCCTACCCTACTCCCTGTACACCCTTAGCTGTGTCATTAATCCCATACTGTACTCCCCGTACACCCACAGCTGTGTCCTCCACCTACACGGTTCTCCCATACATCCACAGCTGCGTCCTCAGCCCCATACTGTATTCCCTATACACCCTCAGCATTGCCCTCAGCCCGATGCTGTACTCCCCGTACAACCTTAGCTGTATCTCAGCCCCATATTGTGCTCCCCATACACCCACAGCTGTGTCCTCTGCTTCCACAGTACCCCACCATACACCCATAGCTGTGTTCTCAGCCCACTATTGTACTCCTGTAAACCCAAGGCTGTGTACTCAGCCCTCTAGTGTACCCCCTGCACAAACACGGCTATGTCCTCAGCAAGTACTGTACTCACTGTACACCCCAGCTGTGACTTCAGTCCCCTACTGTACTCCCTGTCCAGCCACAGCTGTGTCCTCATCCCCCTACTGTACTCCCTGTACATCCACAACTGTGTTCTCATCACATATTGTATTCCTGTACACCCAAGGCTGTGTCATCAGCCCTCTAGCATACTCCTGTACGCACCTGGCTGTGTTCTCAGTCCTCTACTGTACTCCCTGTACATCCACAACTGTGTTCTCATCACCCTATTGTACTCCTGTACACCCAAGGCTGTGTCATCAGCCCTCTAGCATACTCCTGTACGCACCTGGCTGTGTTCTCAGTCCTCTACTGCACTTCCTGTACACCCACGGCTGTGTCTTCAGCCCCTACTGTACTCCCTGTACATCCGCCACTGTGTACTCATCATCCTACAGTGCTCCTGTACACACAAGGCTGTGTGCTCAGCCCTCTACTGTACTCCTGAACACGCACGGCTATGTCCTCAGCCCCCTGCTGCACTCCCTGTACACCCCGGCTGTGTCCTCAGCAACCTACTGTACTCCTTGCACACAATCACAGCTGTGCGCTCAGACCCAACTGTAATCCCTCTAAACTCACGGCTCTGCCCTCAGCCGCCTACACTACTCTCTGTAAGCCCACAGCTGTTCCCCCATTCCCCTACTGCACTCCTTGCACACACATGGCTGTGTCCTAAGCCCCCTACTGCACTCCCCGCACACACATGGCTGTGAGCTCAGCACGCTACTGTACTCCCCGAACACACAGGGCAGTGCCGTTAACCCCCTACTGTACTCCTCGTGCACCCTGGCTGTGTCCTCAGCCCCCTACTGCACTCTTGGTACACCCACTGCTGTGGCCTCAGCCCCCTACTGTACTCCCCATAACACAGGGCTGTGTCATCAACCCCGTACTGTACTCCTCGTATACCCTGGCTCTGCCCTCACCCCCTACTATAGTCCCTGTACACAAACGGCTGTGTCCTCAGCCCCATACTGCACTCCTGTACACACACAGCTGTGCTCTCAGCCCCCTACTGTAACTCCTGTACACCCAAGACTCAGTCCTCAGCCCACCACTGCACTCCGTGTACACCCCGGCTGTACCCTCATCCCCATCCTGTACCCCTACACACTGGTCGTGCCTTCAGCCCCCTACTGTATAGTCTGTACATGCATGGCGGTGTTTTCAGCCCCCTACTGTAAGCCCTGTAATCCACAGCTGTGCCCTCAGCCCCCTCCTCTACTCCGTGTACACCCACAGCTGTGTCCTCAGCCCCCGACTGTACTCCCTGTATACACACTGCTGTGTCCTCTGTCCCCTACTGTACTCCCTGTACAGCCACGACTGTGTCATCAGCCCGCTACTGTACTCCCTGTACAGCCACGCTTGTGCCCTTAGCCCCCTACTGTACTCCCTGTACATCCACGGCTGTGCACTCAGCCTCCTACTCTACTCCCTGTACACCCACAGCTGTGTCCTCTGTCCCCTACTGTACTCCCTGTACAGCCACGGCTGTGTCATCAGCCCCCTAGTGTACTCCCTGTACAGCCACGGCTGTGTCATCAACCCCCTACTGTACTCCCTATACAGCCACGGGTTCGCCCTCAGCCTCCTACTCTCCTCCCTGTATACCCTCGGCTGTGTCGTCAGCTCCCCACTGTACTCTCTGTTCTCCCATTGTTGTGCCCTCAGCGCCCTACTGCACGCCCCATACACCCACGGCTGTGCCCTCAGCCCCCTACTCTTCTTCATGTGCACCCACAGCTGTGCCTCAGCCCCCTACCCCTACTGCACTCCCTGTACAGCCACGGCTGTGTCATCAGCGCCCTATTGTACTCCCTGTACAGCCACGGCTGTGTCATCAACCCCCTACTGTACTCCCTGTACAGCCACGGCTTTGCCCTCAGCCTCCTACTCTCCTCCCGGTACACCCTCGGCTGTGTCGTCAGCTCCCCACTGTACTCTCTGTTCTCCCATTGTTGTGCCCTCAGCGCCCTACCGCACGCCCCATACACCCACGGCTGTGCCCTCAGCCCCCTACTCTACTTCTTGTGCACCCACAGCTGTGTGCTCAGCCCCCTACTGTCCTCCATATATACGTATGGCTGTGCCTCAGTCCCCTACCGTACTCTCTGTGCACCCACGGCTCTACCCTCAGCCTCCTACTGTACTCCCCATACACTCATGGTTGTGATTCTAAATTCCAAACAATGCCAGTTGCAAGTTTGCTGCTGACATCACCAAAGCAGGAGGTATAACAAGCAGCTACGAGTCAGATATGGGAGGAGATAGTGGTGTGGTGGCATGGTGTAATGATAATAACCTCTCTCTCAAATTCGGCAAAAGTAAAGAACTGACCGTTGACTTCACAAAGAAAGTAGGGGAGTATGCTCCAATCTATATCAACGGTTGAGGACGTGCAGAGCATCAAATTCCTCGAAGTGACGATAACTGCCAACCTACCCTGGATGTCGCACCTAGGCGTGATAGTCAAGAACACTCAGGTGGCTCAGAAAATTCAACATGCACTACTTCTACAGATGCAACATTGGGAGCGTACTGTCCGGGTGCTTAGCAGTCTGGTACGGTAACTGCTGTGCCCTGGACTGTAAGAAACTACAGTAAATTGTGTTCACAGCCATGACCATCAGGGACTCCAATCTCCAAACGATTCAATCAATTTGCATGACTTATTGTCACAGAAAGGCTGCCAACATCTATCCCAGATTACTGAGAGAAGGATGGGATGAAATAGCAGGGACCTTAATAGATATCTTTGTAGTATCCTTGAACATGGCTGAGGTTCCAGAGGGCTGGAGAATTGCGAATCTCCTTGTTTAAGAAAGATAGCAGGGATAATCCAATCAATTATAGACCGGTGAGACTGATGTCAGGTCCAGTGAAGCTGCTGGAGATGATACTGAGGGAGAGGATCTATTCTCATTTGGATGAAAATAGTCGCATCAGTGATGGGCAACATGGAGTTCTGGAGGGAAGGTCATGACTTACCAACTTAATAGAATTCTTTGAGGAAGTGACAAAGTTGTTTGACGTCGGAGGGGCTGTAGATGTTATGTACATGAACTTCAGGAAGGCGTTTGTTATATTTCCCCATGGTTGGCTTATGGCGAAATTGAAGTCGCATGTGGTCCATGATGTGCTAGCTACGTGGATAAAGAACTGGCTGGGCAACAGGAGGCAGAGAATAAGAGGGGGAGGGAGTTTCTCAATATGGAGAACTGTGACAAGTGGCGTTCCATTTAAGATTTTTCTGGAAAGATACATGAATGGGCAGGGAGCAAAAGGCTATAGCCCCGTAGAAAATAGGCGACAGGTTGAGATACAGGATCTGAGTTGGCACAGGCTTGGAATGCCGAAGGGTCTGTTTCTGTGCTGTAATGCTCTTTGTTCTATGTTATAACATTATCAAATACTCATCACACCCCAGCAATTATCTCCTACAACCTCTTCCTTCAGGCTAGAAAATGCAGAACCTTGAAAGCACGGAGCAGCTGGTTCACGAACAGCTTCTTACCAATTGTTATTAGACTGATGAATGGACTAATTAATCTCAGATGATGCTGATCTTGTTCATGTTGATCTCGCCTAGTGCACGCTCTACATGCCTCTCAGACATGTTTTACAGCCAGTATTCTGTACATCCTTGCTTACTATGGTCTGTGTATACATCTTGGTACAGGTATCAATAAATCCATATCTTCCTCCCGCCACGTTTCTCCAGTGCTCACTCCCAGCTCTCTCTGGTCCTCATCCCAAGATCCTTCCATTCCCCCCAGCTAGCTGTATCCTTCGTCTCTCACTGTTCCTCTAAAACTGTCTATTTCCCTGTATGGTCTGTGTATATATCTTGGTACAGGTATCAATAAATCCACATCTTCCTCCCCCAAGTTTCTCCAGTGCTCACTCCCAGCCCTCTCTGGTCCTCACCCCAAGATCCTCCCATTCCCCCCAGCTAGCTGTATCCTTCGTCTCTCACTGTTCCTCAAAAACTGTCTATTTCCCTGTGTTTTCATTTTCTCTGCTTTTCCTGGTTCTTTCCCTTAATTTATTCTCTCCCCTCTCTCTGTTCATCTGGCTGTTGTTTCCTTGTTTCGTTTCCTTTCTCTCTTTGACTGAATGTCCAACTGTTTCTCGCACTGTGTTTTCTCTCTCTCCTTCCCTCTGTGTCTGACTCCTTCTCCCACGTTGTGACGGTGATGTCTTCTCTATTCCTTTGAAGAAATGATGACTCATTGTTTTGATGTTGGCAATACAATAAACTCAATTGTGTTTGGTATCGTGGACATAGTTTAAATTTATTGGTTAAATTTAAATTGTTGTCAAAACAGCAACCAGAACTTGGATATCCATTTAAAAGCCAATTGTTGCATCTAACTATTTTGGAACTGCCTGTCTCCCAGTATGCCGTACACGGGAAACTGAAAGCATTCTATTCACGTGCATAATGGCGCGATGGTAACTGCTCTGCCCAGGACTTCCAGACGGTTGTGTGCACAGCCCAGACGATCACGGAAGACAACCTTCCATCCAGTTACACATCTCATTGTCGCCGAAAGGTTGGCAACATCAAAGATCTCTCCAAAATCGGTAATGATCTCCTACAACCTCTTCCAACAGGGAGGAGACAAAGAGGCTTCAAAACGAGGACCAGCATGCTCAGGAACACCGTCTTCCCTACTGTATTTAGATTGACAAATTGACATCTCTAACTTTTCAAATAATATTAATCTTGTTAATGTCGATCTTGATTTGCACACCACCTATGCAGCTGTAGCCTTGTATGCCTCACTCTGTCGAAACACCCTATGATCTCTGTTTTCTTCTTTGCTATCATATGCCTGCACTCGCCACAAAGCAAAGCTTTCCATTGTACATTTGACTAAAATAAATGAAACCAAATCAGGTCAAACATGTGGTCTGCAGTGGCTCAAGGTCTTCTCAAGGGCACCGGGAAAAGTGAACTAATGCTCGCCCAGCCAGAGATATCCATATCCCATAAAGGAGTATAAGATGATATCCACACTAAGGAAAGATAGACAGGGGTATCAAATCATTTACACATGATCTTAGATACATACACTTATCCCTCGCTATCTGAAAGTAGAATGTTCCTACAAAACCTTTCGTAAGCTGATATGGCGCAAAGTGAAGATGCATTAATTTATATCGGGAAAAAATGCCTTTCTTTGTAAAAGTGAAAATCCTCATTAGGATTTATTGTGTTTGGCAAAAACAGGTCTTAATATAGGTATTTCAGAAAGGGAAGTGGTGAAAAGCGAACTTTTGAAAAGTGGGGAATACCTATATCTACGTGGGCATGATATTCAGAAAGATGGGAAAGGCGAAAAATAAATGAGGTGAATCTTGCATTTTATTTCCATCCCAGCCGACCATCATTCCCTTTGTTTGCTCTTTTTTGTTCTCTCTCTTTCTCTATCGATTCAACTCACTCATCTTCCCCTTCAAAGCAGACATCTCCGTCACCAGCGTTAATTACATTAAATTCCAGCTGCTTACAGTTCGGAAGGTTGCTCAGCACTTTCTGTTCTTATTTTCTGCAGTTTTTAAAATATACTTTCAGACCTACCTCGTCTTTCTTTATTTAATTTAACCTTCAATTTTGTTATTTCATAGGATGTTGGCATCGCTGCCAAGGGCATTATTATGTTAACCATCTCTAATTGCCGTGACTGTGAGGCCATTCCACAAGGCAAGATAAGGTCAAGCACATTGTTATGGATCTGAAGTCACACTCAATCCAGACCAGGTAATGTCGTTAGATTTCTTTACGGAGGGATATCAATGAATTACGTAGGTTTTCAGACAAAATGTTGGTTTTATAGTTGTTTACTGTGAAATTCTCCTTTTTTTTCCAATCCTTATCAGTTTTATTTAAGTTTTTCCATCAGCTGTGGTAGAACTTGAAACAAATCGCTTGAAATACTCTTTTGTTTAATAGGTTTTGCTTCTGAGTTTCATCCACCAACATTCTTACATTGAAACGTTGTCCTAATCATGAAGAAACGTCAGAGTCAAGAACAATTTTGTGACTGAAATATTTGTAACTGGAAAACTGGCTAGAAGAGATCTTGAAACATAAAGTCTGAATTTTACCAAGGTGTAGACAATGGATTATTCAGCAAAGCACCGACGCAGAGATGGAGATTGGGGACGTTATGGGTAGTGACAGGTTTGGTGACAGAGAGAATACGAGATTTAAATCAGTTCAGGGCAACAAGGGATCTTGAGGTTGTGAACGGTTTGGTTCTCAAAAGTTTGTAAGGGAGTGGTCTGCAATTCATGTATAATGAATTGGCACTGCAATTGCAACTGTCTACAATAGTTTTGTTTTTTGACAAATATTGATAACAGAAATTGCAAACAAGTTAACAATGGTTTATGGGACTAATGAATGGACAGGGACAGGGAACACCAATAACGGCTTGAATAGGTCAGTAACACACTATCCATTCCCCCCCAGAATAATCATCAACCCCGTGGATATCCGATATGGTAGAAATTCCCAATGGGGGCAATCATGATAAGACCCAAGGAAAATTTCCTCTCCATTGTTGTAATTATCCAGCCCATTATACTCAGATTCAGATCTCTCCCCTCCCTGTCTATGCAACTGCTGTTCGCTGTTATAATTAGAGCTGATACATCTGCTGCTACCGTGGGAAAGCGCACTGAGTGAAGCCCCTTACTAATAGGAGAGGGAAACCTTCTAGTGACACAATTACAATGCATGGAGACTGACATCAATCACAGTCACTGAGCAAACAGTTCCAGCTTTCAATACAGCACATTCAGTTCACAATATAACTGGACTGGACTGGATGTTGACATTGCTGGCTATTGGCCACATCTCCCATCACCAATTGCTATGGTGTAGTCAATTGTGAGGGAGAATGATGGATGTTTTCTTATCGCAGGTGAGATAATTCTGCTGTGTTGTAAGTTTGCAATGCTGTAACCATCTCTTCCTAAACCTCTCCACCCTCAAAAGAAACGCAGTCAGCTTGTTGTCACTGCTCTAATAAGGCAACTTTAGAACTACTGTACAGAATATGCTTCAGTAATTTATTTATATAAAATGACAAACACTTAAGTGCAGTTTTATTGGCTATGAAACTGTTGTTTTTTTTTACGTTTTTTGGCCTAAGACCAAAACCAAAAGTGGTAAATACAATGAATTTATTCATTACGACCTATGATTAATCAGTCAGGTTCGAATGAATATGACATTGTCTGGGAGATAAGACGGAATGCGGGCAGCGGCTGTGGAGACTGCATGGGGTGTACAATGATATTCCCCAGTCATCGTCACTCTTTCTGACAGATAAAATTAAATGTAATGCATAAGGAAACAGCCAAGGTTTGGGAGTTGCAATGCTGAATGTGAACTGAACAGGATAATTTTAATGCGATAAAGTGAACAATATTTCATATACACAGCATTTAGTCACTGGGAATACAGATTGAATAGGGTCAACGGACCTGAAACATTAACTTTGATTTCTCTTCACAGATACTGCCAGACGTGCTGAACTTTCCCTGCAACTTCTGTTTTATTGTTTGAGATTGATCATATTGCTCCTAGCTGGTAGGATACTGACAATTAAAAACAGACACTAATAACAAAATGTGAAAGGCTATGGGGACAATACAGGTGAACAACAGTAGATATACAGCTCATTCCAATCTGAAAGAGACAATGGACCGATTTTCCTCCACCTTTGCTGTAATAATTCTGTGATATGTATTTAAAGATATTGGATATTGGGAGTCAAGCTTGTTGCATGATGGACACAGAGTGTTCCATCATTAGTAATCTATTTCATGAAGTTCAACTGCCTCTAAAACGTCTTTTCAAACAAAGTGGATTTCCTGGGATTTACGGGATATTCAGAAAAATGTTTCTTTTTTTCCTTTGAATATTAAAGAGCAAACAGATTTTGCCCATAATACAAGTGTCACAGACACCCCAACTGTAATGGGAACAGGAAAGGACCACATTTGTCCAAATGTAATTAAGTTCAACATGCAGACCTGTCAAGAAACATGAAATATACTGTTATGGAAAGTTGAAATACAAACAGTACATGGTGGAGAAATGCAACAGATGAGGAAGTATCTGAAGAGAGAAGCAAATTTAACATATCGAATAAAATGTGAAACTGTTCTGAAAAATTCATATTGGAATCAAAGGTTAATTGTGTGCATCTCTGCTCATATGCTGACAGACCTGCTGAGTTTCATTCCAGCTCTATCGATTTCCTTTTTTTTCCTGAACTGTGACAAATTGTCTGATCTGAACGAAAGCAGCAAAGACTTTATCTCAGTTGAATCTCGAGTAATTTGTTATGAACATTAAATTAGAAATTACAAAGTTCCTATGTTTGACAGGGCTCTAAATATCGATGACGTGTTGCATTGTGAGACTTTGCCATGAATATGTTGAAACAAAAATCAAAGTTGCTGCAAAGGCCCAGTACATCTGACTGCATTTGTACAGAAAATTCAGAGTTAACGTTCCGGGTTCAGTGACCCTTCCTCCGAACTGAAGGTGCTGGGAAAATGTTGCCTTCTATGCAGAAGAGGCTGAATAGCTCTGAATGGAGACTGTTTGTAGCTAAAAATAGGGGATGAGTAATGGAAGGCGACGTGAGAACTAGGCCTGGTGCATTGGTAGGGGGCACGGACAAATATTTTGAACTTGAGTTTGAGTCTGAAGGGCTGCAGGGTCCGCACGCGGAAAATGAGATGCTGTTCATCCGGCTTGCGCTGAACTTTCCTGAACACTGCAGCAAGCCTGACACAGAGATATTGGCAAAGGAACAGTATGGGATGTTAAACTAGCAGGCAACTGAAAGCTCAGGGTCTTTTGCAGAGGTACAACACGGATGCTCTATGAAGTGGTCACCTAGTCTAACTTCAGTTTCCACAATGGAGAGGAGACCACATTGTGAGCAGCGAATGTAGTCGGCTAGATTGAGGGAAATGTTGGTAAGGTCCTGTTTCACCTGGAAGGTATGTTGGGCCCTTGGATACTGAGGAGGGAGGAGGTAAATGGGAAAGTGATACACCTTCGCCAAGGGCAAGTGAAGTGGACATGTGGTGCGAAGTGAGGAGAGGTGTTAGGAGTGAATAAAGAGCAGACCAGTATATCCTGGAGGGAAAGGTCCCTCCAGAAAGCGGACAAGGGAGGGGAGGCGATTATGTTCTGGTGATGGCATCTCGCTGAAGTTGGGGAAAATGTGGGATGACGATGATCTCCATGTAAATGCTGGTGGGATGGTAGGTAAGGACAAGGTTAAGTCTGCTGCGGGAGGGAAGGGTGAGCGGGGGGCTAGAAGTACAGAAGATGGTGCAGATCCTGTTGAGGACCCTTATGACAACAGTGCTGGGAATCCTTGGTTGATGAACAAGGTGGACATTTCGAAGGCTTCCTAGTTGAATTTGCCATAATCCGAAGCAATTGCAGTGGAGGTGTATGAACTGTGAGAATGTAATGAAGTCCTTGCAGGAAACAGGGTGTGAGGATTATCCTCCAGATAGCTGTGGGAGTCGGTGGGTTAATACTGGATATAAGTGGCTCATCTATCCCCAGAAATGGAAACAGAAATGCCGAGGAAAGGAAGGGAGGAGTCAGAGATAGACCAGGAGAAAGTGTATGACGAATGCAAATTGAAAATAAAATCGATAAGCTTTTCCAATCCTTAACAAGAGAGAGCCGCAGCAGCGATGAAAATATCTATGCATCAGAGAAAGAGTTGGGAATGGGCGCTGGAATAGAACTGGAACAAGGAATGGCCTACGTACCCCATGAAGAAACATGTATACATGGGGCCCTCGTGTGTATCCATTCACCCCTTCTTTGTGGCAGGAACACGCTGAAGCAATGGGTTTTCTTAGTCAGTTTGGTTCATGGATATTTGGAAAATATGGGAGCAAGCTCTGCTATCAGAGGACCATCAGCTTGGGGACTGTTATTTCGGGGGCGGGTGGGGCGGCAATCTCCAGCTTAAATGTGGCCAGTTATCGTAGCTGATGCGATGACTTGATGTGTCATGGTAGTATCATGGTTCCGGAGGAGAGAGGAAGATGTGTCTGAGCGCGGGCTGTCCATCTCTGCAATGTAGAGGTCAGTCCACCAGAGCACAACAGCAACACCCACGGGCTGAATAACACTGTCAGTGTTGGATATAAGTGCACCGAGCGGAGTCTGTTCAGATGGTGATCGGTTGGATTGCTGTGAATGGATGCAGATAAATTAAGACATCCAATGTCACGTTGAGAGTTCTCAATGAATAGATTGAGTTCAGGTAAAATGGCAGAGGGAGTGGAAAAGGTGGGGGGGAGAATGTTGAAGAAGGCTGTTGCGTCTATGGGACAGGGAGAGGAATCTTGCCCGAAGAAATGGACTCTAAGGCGAAGACGGCACAAGAAGAGTTCAACATCATGTCGATTCCAAAAATCATTAAGATGGGGGCACGGAGAGGTAAGGTTCAGATGTTTGCTGAGAACAGAACATTTAGCATCAGAGATTGGAAGTTCAGGAAGGATGGTGAATATATGACAGGAGGTAGGATTGTGTGAGGGGATGGAGTCATAGGGCAGGATATGGGAGGAGAGGAAGTTCCAGAGGGTCAGGTGCATCTCTACGTTGTTGCAAATGTTGGCCCCGAACTTCTGATTAGCACGGTTATTGAGCCTAGTAATAAATTAGAATTGTGGAGTGGTGCAGCCTTGAGCCAATGTAATGCAATGTTGCTGGGCAGAGAAAATGTTGATCTCAGTGGCACTAACATCGCCCGATCAGTCCTCAGAATGTAACTGATTGAAAATAATCGGGATTGTAATCTTTTTGCAATGTCCTGATTTCACCGGGGTGATATTCAATCAGCAAAGTCCTACTTCACTGAGACTTTAGACTAAACTGTGTAAATATCATATAACTTGATGTTATTAACAGGTCAAATCCATCCATGGTTTTGGAAGGCACTAGCAAGGGCAGAGTTTATTTGTCATTCCCAATTGCTCTGGAGAAGGTGTCATTGTTCAATGAGGAAATTACCAGCACAGGAGTTCCTCCGATTCCGTTGATCACTGTTTGCTCAGGCTCTTGATGACGCATGATTCAAATATATTTTGATGCAAGAAAAGTTCCTCTGATCTCACCCTAAATGACATTGGAAAATGCATTAAAATAATAAAGTGTATAAGGATAGAACATGGCTTGTTTTAACACTATCCTCACAATGTGAAAGGGAAAACTGATGCATGGATTTCTGATTCTGTGGAGAGGTTTGTCCTATTTGTGATGAGGCTGTTTGCTTAATCACTGTGACACAGAGACAGAAAGACAGTCCACTCTGTACCATGAGGAACAAAACCAGCCTGTTCACAGTGCATCAGATAGTGACAGGCACACACAGTTGTCTGTTCCTTTTGGACATTGATCATCTCAATCTCATCATTCACTGATGACAAGTAGCAACGCAGAGGCCATCAGATTCCAATAACCCAGTTGTGAAGCAAAACGGGAAAGGGATGGCAAGTGGGAGTAACTGGAGAATTGGAGTAACTCACAGTGGGAGCCGCAAAAGAAGGGAATGGATGGAGACCGTCAGTGGAAGAGTATGTAGCAGTAGAAAGGGTAGTGCAAGGGAAGTAGGAGTGTGAGGAAAGTATAGGATGGAGGAGGAAGAATGGCAGATAACGTTTTAGTGTCAGGGAAAAGCTTGTTTTTGGGAAAGTGCGATTTGGTGAGAAAACATCATTGTTCAGGAAAATTGAGATCTGGTTTCCAGTCAAAATTAAGAAAAGATTTATTGTACTTTCTTTTCTGTCAATTGATTTTTGTTCAGATTGCACATGTACTCTGTATTTCGGTATCTCCATCAAGTGTAGATGACATGTTGTTCTCGGAGAAAATGAGGTCTGCAGATGCTGGAGATCAGAGCTGAAAATGTGTTGCTGGAACAGTAGGTCAGACAGCATCCAGGGAACAGGAGAATTGACGTTTCGGGCATAAGCCCTTCTTCAGGAAACTTTTTTTTTTCTCCCCTAGTGTGGAGTCTCAACATTTTAAATTTCTTTTACAGCATGTATGGGCTTCCAATTCAAGATAGACACGAGAATGTGATTTGATCTACTTCAGTTTGTCCATAATTTAATTGAATATTAATGCTAATCACACTAGCCTGATTTGAACAAACAATGAATGAGTCCATGTCCATCCCGCAGATGGAATTTTTTTTAGCTCTGACTATTGCAGGGAATGTTACAAAGAACAATGCCACGCAAAATGCTAATGTTGCAGTGCAAGGTGCAAAACCCTATTTCATCCTAAATTATTTATAAGTTTTATGAAGGGCAGAGTGTAAAACGTGAATTCAACTCTGTGTCGAAAATGCTGTGTGTGACACCCCCATAAAAGACGTTAACTCCATCACTCTGTAAATTCACCAAGATAAGAAAAGCACGAAACTGTAATTCTCAAATCTTCCTCTGAATAACATCTGGAGAACAGGAAGGAAATTAAGGTTTGTATGTGATCTTCATAAATTATGATGATGAGAATGTGGAAGATGGGGGGTGGGGCTGTGGAATGATAAACAATGTTGTGAATGACACAAAGATGAGCTGGGTGGTTCACAATCAGGATGTACGTATTAGGCTGCAGGTGGATATAAACAGATTATTCAGATAGCCAGAACAATGGCCGAAACGTTGGGATGATGCACGTCAGAAGGAAAGGGACAGATGAGTCTCAAACATGTTCGCTTTTTCTTTGCAGCAGGGACGTTTGGGGAGCGAAAATGGTACATGTATACAAGAGGTGCAAAACCCTATTTCATCCTAAATTATTTATAAGTTTTATGAAGGGCAGAGTGTAAAACGTGAATTCAACTCTGTGTCGAAAATGCTGTGTGTGACATCCCCATAAAAGACGTTAACTACATCACTCTGTAAATTCACCAAGATAAGAAAAGCACGAAACTGTAATTCTCAAATCTTCCTCTGAATAACATTTGGAGAACAGGAAGGAAATCAAGGTTTGTATGTGATCTTCATAAATTATGATGATGAGAATGTGGAAGATGGGGGTGGGGCTATGGAATGATAAACAATGTTGTGAATGACACAAAGATGAGCTGGGTGGTTTACAATCAGGATGTAAGTATTAGGCTGCAGGTGGATATAAACAGATTATTCAGATAGTCAGAACAATGGCCGAAACGTTGGGATGATGCACGTCAGAAGGAAAGGGACAGATGAGTCTCAAACATGTTCGCTTTTTCTTTGCAGCAGGGACGTTTGGGGAGCGAAAATGGTACATGTATACAAGAGAATAAGAGGAATGGAGAGGATGAACAAACAACAGCCGTTTTCCTTCATCAAAGCGTCAAAATCAAAGGGACAAACTTGTGAAGTAAAAGGCAGGGGATTGAGGAAGGATTTGTGGAATCAGTTGCAAACTGAGAGGGTGGTATGAGTCTGGAATATATTGCCTAGTAGGGTGCTTGAGACAGGTAACCTCACAAGCGTTTAAAAAGTCTTTGCACATGTACTTGTTGGTGCAGACGTGACAAGCCTGTTTTTCGTTGCATGAGTCTATGCCATGGCAGCCATGAGCACTCGAATATATTCTGAAGCAATAAGCAATGCTAGTTGCTGGTTTGTTTCTTTGATTGTACTCAATAAGTGGCGATATTACAAACCAGCATCATCTCATGGAGCTTCAGCACTTACTCAACCTAGGGCAGCCAAGCCATCTCTGGGAACATCCAGGGTTATTCACGTGCTCAGTGCAAGCATTGTCCAACAACAGCACGAGCATGTTTCCAGCTGTTTGCCACCATTATTATAGCTACAGCAATATCATGGACACAGCCAGTTTTCCTGTGTTTTGGTGCCAGTTGTTTATCACAGAATTCCCCACCCACTCCACCTCAACCTCTTTCCCATTTAATATTTTCTTGTGCACTGCCTTCCTGATCTCACACACTGCAATCCCTCACAGCCCACAGACTCTCCATCCTTATTTTTGAATCCCTGATAAACCTGCACCTCATCTCTATCATTTATTTCAACTTCCATCTCACAATGTTAAATGATATGATTCCTTCCCTCAGCATGGTCATTACACTGGCCGTGCCTGATGTCCTGTTCACCTCGACCTTTTACTCAGTTGCTGACCTGCTGCTATGCTACCTTGCCGGTTTATTAATTTAAATCCATTCGACTTGCACTAGCCAACCTCCCCACAAGGATGTTGCTGCTCCTCCAGTTAAGATACAACCTGTCTCTTTTGTATAGGTCCCACCTGTCCTGGAAGAGATCCAATGATCCAATAATCTGAAACCCTCACCCCTGAACTAGATTTTTATCAACATGTTAAGCTATACTGCCTTCCTAATCTTTATCTCTTTTCCATATGGCACGGGGAATAATTCAAAGATTAAAGAGGATTTTTCTGTCTCTCTCTCACACACACATGCACACACGCAGACAGACAGACACAACGTTACGTTGTAGTAGAATACCAATGACCTCATAAATAATCAGAATGATAACCGGAATGAAGGATTTCGTTAGAGGTATGATGCGAGAAATTGCGTTTCTTCTGGATGTCAGTTTTCTCGCTGAACTGGAGAGTTCATTTTCAGACAGTTCATCACTATACTAGGGAACACTATCAGTGAGCCTCCGGTGAAGTACTAGTGTTTTTTTCCAATTTCTATTTAAGTGTTTAGGTTTCCTTGACTCAGTGATGCAATTTTCTGTATTGGTGATTTCATGTCCGGCTCTTTCTCTCAGAGAGTGTTAGATGGAATCAAAATCGATGTGTTTGTTGATGGAGTTCCGATGGGAATACCATGCTGCTAGGAATTCTCGTGCGTGTCTCTGTTTGGCTTGTCCTAGATGGATGAGCAGACCCAGTCAAAATGGTGTACTTTCTCATCCGTATGTAAGGATACTAGTGATAGTGGGTCATATCTTTTTCTGGCTAGATGTTGTTCATGTATTCTAGTGGCTAGTTTTCCGCCTGTTTTTCTGATGTAGTGTTTGTTACAGTACTTGCAAGGCTGAATCTTCCTGAAGCAGAACAGAGAAAGATGCGAACTTATTGTGGTGCTCAAAGTTATGAAAAAAAGTTGCAGAGTAAAACAGGAATACTCTATTTCTGTTAGTTGGCATTAGTGCATCAATGATTTCTAATTTCAAGATGTTCAGCAAAAGATCCAGGAGTGAGATAATGAAACACATCTCTATAGAGGGAATTGTTAGGAATTGGAATGGACTGCATGGGAGATTTGTGGATGAAGTATCAAAAGATAATTGGATATGTATTTGAAAATATGAACTTAGCAGGCTGCAGAGATAGGGCTGGCAAATGTGAGGGGCTTGTGAGGCATTACTGGAGCTGGTGCACACATGTTGGCAATGGCGTCCTCCCGGACTTTAAAGTTTTGTATTCTATCATTTATCTGATGTGAATAAAAGTTAGTATCCGATTACTTCCCATTGTAAATGCTCGCAAATACCTGATTAGTTGGTGCAGCATAAGCATTTAAAATGCAAACATTACAAGGTCCGCTTCATTATGAAGTCTAATTATTACTCAGAACATGAATATTTCAAATGTTGTATTCCAATTACTAAAACAAATCTGTCGTTTCTTTGGCACAAATCTCTTTGAAAAGGTCTGACTTATCACTCACACGATAATATGTTCATCGTTTTTGTTCACTGTCGACAATTCATATTAAATATCATTCCTTCTAAAAATTGAAATTTTTCAAATTATTTTTCACTAAAATTTGATAACAAAATTCATTCATTTAGTTTAATATTCACAGTGCATGTTGAATTATAGCCATTTCTAAATTGCTGGCAAATAGCTGAAGCTTGTACATTTCAGTGAGAAATTAAACTGATTGATGATGTATAAATGTATAAGAACGCTA
>NC_057717.1:13619852-13623722 GCF_004010195.1 Chiloscyllium plagiosum
TACCTCTAACATCTTCCTTAAACCTTCTTCCTATCACCTTAAAATTATGCCCTCTCGAGATAGCCATTTCCGCCCTGCGAGGAAGTCTGTGGATATCCACTCTATCTATGCCTCTCATCATCTTGCCCATGTCTATCAATTCACCTCCAATTCTTCATTGCTCCAAGGAGAAACGTCCAGCTACCTCAACTTTTCTTTGTATGACATGCCTTCCAGTCGAGGCAGCATCCTGGTAAATCTCTTCGGCACCCTCTCCAAAGACTCAACATCTTTGCAGTAATGAGGCGACTAGAACTGAACACAAAATTCTAAGTGTAGACCCACCAGAGCTTTTTGGCTCTGCAGCATAGCCTCATGGCTCTTAAACTCAATCCCCGGCTAATGAAAACACCATACGTCTCAATAACCTTATCTACTTGGGTGACAACTTTGAGCATCCTATGACATGGACCACACGATTCAATGGTCCTCCACACTGCCACGAATTCCGACTTTAACCCTGTATTCTGTATTCAAATTCGACCTTCAAAAACGAATCACTCCACACTTATCCAGGTTGAACTCCATCTGCCATTTATCAGCCCAGTTCTGCATCGTGTCAATATCCCATTGCAACCTACAACGGCCCTTCACTCTATCCTTAAGTCCAACAATCTGTGTAACATCGTAAATCTTACAAAAACACCCTATCACTCTATCAATCAAGTCACTTATAAAAAACACAAAGAACAGCTGTCCCAGAACCGATTCCTGCAGAATACCACTGGTCACCAGCTCCAGGCTGTATACTTTGCATGTACTACCACCCTCAGACTTCTATGGGCCAGACAATTTTGTATTCACGCACACAGATTTCCCTGCTTCCCGACATCCCACGCTTCCTTACTTTCTGAATGAGCCGATCCTAGGGTAACTTATCAACCACCTTGCTAAAATCCATGTACATCATATCCACTGCTCTACCTTCATCAATGTGTTTGATCCCATCTTGAAAGAATTCAATAAGTTATGTGAGGCATGATTGCCCCTCAAAACGCCATGCTGACTATCTCTAATCAAACTATCATTTTCCAAGTAATCATAAATTCTGTCTCTCAGAATCCTCTCCAATACTTTTCCCAATACAGAAGTAATACTGACTGGCCAGTATTTCGGAGGATTATCCCTATAGCCTTTCCTGAACAAGGGAATAACTTTTGCCACCCTCCAATCATCAGGCAGTACTTCAGTGGACAGTGGGGATGCAAAGATCATCGGCAAAGGCGCAACAATCTCTTCCCTCACGTCCTCTAGTAACCTTGGGTGCTTCCTGTCTGGTCTAGGGGACTTATCTATCCTTATGTTTGTACTTCAATCAGTCTGTACTTCACCTTACTTTGTCTACTCCCTGTCCAAACAACTGATTGACCGCTTTCCATTTCAGGGCTATATACACTGCTGCCCTCCTGAGCAAGTACCGTTCCAAATGTCCCATGATTCATGGAATGGAAAAAAATGTGAACACACCAATGCCTTCCTGATGAAGGGACTGTGCCCAGAGCTTTCAAAATCCTGCTCCTAGGACGTTGCCTGACTCGCTGCGCTTTACCAGTACCACACGTTTCGACTCTGATCTCTAAAATCTGCAGTCACCACTTTCTCTATTACTGAGGCCTAACCCCTCTGCACACTGAGGAGGGAATTAATCAGCAGGAATTCATTGTATTTGGAGCTGACTGTTCAGTTCTGGAACGTTAAATTTGATTGACACATTAATTAAAAAATAAATTACAATTCAACAACTATTCATTCAGTCCCAGAGTTACAGTTTTAGTTCATGGAAAGGCAGCTTGATAACAAACAGTTAATGACTGAAGAACTCCGAGGTACAGTGTATTCCATGTGCTATATTCCAGTCTGGATGTCCTTTACATTAATGCTGGGAATATTATCGGACTGACAGATGTGATAAGGGAATGAGATGACATGGGGGAGTGTGACATTTTTGCCATCACAGAGATGTGTTTGAGGGAGGTCAGGGCTGACAACTCAATATTCTGTGGTACAAGAACTATGGGCTGCACACGAGAGGGGTAAAAGAGAAGGTGTGTTGCCTTCTTAATTATGTAGTCAATGACTGCAGTTGGGACGGATCATATCTTGGAAGGGTATTCAAATGACGCTTTGTGGGTTGAGGTTAGGATCAAAACAATGACAGACGCACTGCTGGGGACATATTATCGACCCGCAGATAAAAAAAATGCAGCAGCAGATATATAACCAATTCACTGAGGAATGTAAAAAATAATAATAGGATCATTATATTCAGACATTTCAATTCGAAACATTCATTAGGCCAGTGATTCTTTTTTTTGAAGAGGCGAAAGATGACTTGACATTTATTCCAGAGATCTCCTGATATCAACATGTAGCAGAGACAACAATGGGCGGGACAGTGCTGGGCCTCACTGTGGGGAACGAAGCCAGTCAGGAGTTGCAGGCATGATTGGGAGAGCATTGCATGACCAGTGACCGTGACTCAAGCATTTTTAGCTTATTAAGGAAAAGACAAAAAGAAAAAAGGTTTGAAAAAATATAATTTGGAAGAGGGAGGCAGAATTTATCGATAAAAAGACAGGATCTGGTCACAGTACAGTTACTTCAGGGTGAAACTGTAACAGACCAGCGTGTAGGTGGGGGTGGGGATCACATGCTCACAATGGAATTGATGAGAGTGTCCACGCAACATGCTACTCCAAAGATGAAATGTAGGAATCCAAGCCCGGAGAACCTTGGATATGTACAAATATTCAGAATGGAATTAAAAATGAAAGGGAAGCTTAAAACAGGCATAAAGTGAGCAGGTCAATCGATGTCCCAGAAGTGTCGCGAATGTGTAAGTCTAAACTCAAGAAAGTAAGTAGAAGAGCAAAAAGAGGGTGGGGGTGCAGCGGTGATAAAAATATTAGTGTGCAATATTTTAAAGAATCCAAAGACATTTTATCGGTTTATTAAGGGTAAGAAGGTAACAAGAGAAAGAATAGGGAATATTAGGATCCGTGGAGCCAACCTGTGCATAAAGCCAGAGAATATGTCAAAGACTTACTACATATCGGTCTTCACTTTGGAGAAGCAGTTACTGTATTGAATGTCTGTTCCTGACAGTGTGACCTTGAGCAAATTGACACAGAAGCTGAGGAAGAATTGAAAGTTGATTTTTGATAAAAATTGGGCAAGTCCCTTGATCCGGATGAACTGTATCTTAGACTGATGTGAAAGATGAAGGAGGAGATTACAGGATCTTAAACTTCTTGTTTTTTATTTTGTTTTGCCTCTGGCCACAAAGGTGGTATGATCGTACATGACAACATCTAATATAGCTTCAACTTCCTCAGGAAAAGAGAATTGAAGGTTATCAGAATAAATATACCCTAATTGAAAGGAAAAGCAGAGACAGCGAGAGGATGGGCATCATGTCGCTCGTATGTCTAATGGTAAACCTTTTCTAATAACCTGTATTCACTGGAACATCAGCATCTCTCTCCATCCGGAGTAGGACGCAGTTTGGAAAGCAATCAATAGATTCAAGGAATTCATAAATGCAGTACTAATAGAAAGAAACGACCAGAGGACTGCGACAACGCGGATTGGCTGTCAGGGTGAATATTTGCATCAGCGCAGTCACCACTACTAGGAGGAAGACCTCAGCAAGACACCCTTCAAGTCCATGTATCGGCCTTGTGCTTAAGGCCCAAACGATGCATCATTATATTGTCTCCCTTCTTCTCTAATTAAAACTAAATGTGGAGTGGTCTATTGACGTACTGTTAGTAGCAGAGTACGTAGTAATGCTTTGGTTCCAGAGGCTTCGGTGAGCAGCGGCTCAGCAAA
>NC_057717.1:13624222-13627840 GCF_004010195.1 Chiloscyllium plagiosum
TGTCTCACATAGGTGTGACAGTCAAGAACACTCACGTGGTTCAGAAAATTCAGCATGCACTATTTCTACAAATGTTGAATTGAGAGCGTACTGTCCGGGTACATATCAGCCTGGTACGTCAACTGCTCTGCCCTGGAATGTAAGCAACTACAGAAGGTTGTGTTCACAGCCTTGACCATCAGGGACTCCAATCTCCAAACGATTGAGTCGATTTACATGACTTATTGCCAAAGAAAGGCTGCCAACATCTATCCCAGATTATTGAGAGAAGTGTAGGATGAAATAGCTGGGACCTTAACAGATATCTTTGTAGCATCCTTGAACATGGCTGAGGTTCCAGAGGGCTGGGGAATTGTGAATTCCATTGTTTAAGAAGGGTAGCAAGGATAATCCAGTCAATTATAGACCGGTGAGACGTATGGCAGGTGTAGGGAAGCTGTTGGAGATGTTTCTTAGGGAGAGGATCAATTCTCATTTGGATGAAAATAGTCTTATCAGTCATAGCCAACATGGTTTTCTGCAGGGAAGGTCATGCCTTGCCAACTTAATAGAACTTTTTGAGGAAGTGGCAAAGTTGATTGATGAGGGAGGGACTGTAGATGTCATGTCCAAGGACTTCAGGAAGGCGTTTGTTATGTTTACCCATGGTTGGCTTATGGCGAAAGTGAAGTCACATGGGTTCCAGGATGTGCTAGCTACGTGGATAAAGAACTGCACAGGGAAACAGGAAGCAGAGAGTAGGAGAGGGAGGGAGTTTCTCAAAATGAAGAACTGTGACCAGTGGTGTTCCATTTAAGATTTTCTGGAAAGATACATGAATGGGCAGGGAGCAAAAGGATACAGCCCTTAGAAAATATGCGACAGGTTTAGACAGAGGATCTGGATTGGCACAGGCTTGGAATGCCGAAGAGCCTGTTCCTGTGCTGTAATGCTCTTTGTTCTTTGTTATAACATTCTCAAATACTCATCAATGATCTCCTACAATCTCTTCCATCAGGCTAGAAGATGCAGAAGCTTGAAAACACGGAGCAGCCGGTTCAGGAATACCTTCTTTCCAGCTGTTATTAGAATGACGAATGGACTAATTAATCTCAGATAATGCTGAACTTGCTCATGTTGATCACGCCAAGTGCAAGCTCTACATGCCTCTCAGACATGTTTTACAGCCAGTGTTCGGTGCATCCTTGCTTACTATGATCTGCGTATACATCTCGATACAGGTATCCATAAATCCACACCTTCCTCCCCCCACTTTCCGCCAGTGCTCACTCCCAGCTCTCTCTGGTCCTCACCCCAAGCTCCTCCCATTGCCCGCAGCTAGCTGTGACCCCACCCCCATCTTCCTCTAACACTGTCTATTTCCCTGTGTTTTCCTTTTCTCTGGTTCTTCTGGTTCTTTCCCTGAATTTATTCTCTCCCCTCTCTCTGTTCATGTGACCGTCGTTTCCTTGTTTCGTTTCCTTTCTCTCTTTGACTGAATATCCAACTGCTTCTCTCACTGTGTTCTCTCTCTCCTTCCCTTGGTGTCTATCTCCTTCTCCCTCGTTGTGATGGTGATGTCTTCTCTATTCCTTTGAAGATGGTTCATTGTTTTGATATTGGCAATACAGTAAACTCAATTGTGTTTGGTATCGTGGGCATAGTTTAATTTTATTGGTTAAATTTCAATTCTTATCAAAACAGCAACCAGAACCTGCATATCCATTTAACAGCCAATTGTTACATCGAATTATTTTGGAACTGCCCGTCTCCCTGTGTTCCGTACACTGGAAACTGAAAGCATTCTATTCACCTGCATAATGGCGCGATGGTAACTGCTCTGCCCAAGACTTACAGACGGTTGTGTGCACACCCCAGACGATCACGAAGACAACCTTCCATCACATTGTCGCCGAAAGGTTGGCAACATCAAAGACCTCTCCAAAATCGGTAATGATCTCCTACAACCTCTTCCAACATGGAGAAGATAAAGAGGCTTGAAAACAAGGACCAGCATGCTCAAGATCACTGTCTTCCCTCCTGTAATTAGACTGACAAATTGACATCTCTAACGTTTCAAATAATATTAATCTTACTAATGTCGATCTTACTTTGCACACCACCTATGCAGCTGTAGCCTTGTATGCCCCACTCTGTCGAAACACCCTATGATCTCTGTTTTCTTCTTTGCTATAATATGCCTGCTCTACTCACAAAGCAAAGCTTTTCATTGTACATTTGACTAAAATAAATGAAACCAAATCAGGTCAAACACTTGGACTGCAGGGGCTCAAGGTCTTCTCAAGGGCAACTGGGAAAGTGAACTAATGCTGCCCCAGTCAGAGATATCCATATCCCATTAATGAGTATAAGATGATGTTCACACTCAGGAAAGATAGACAGGGGTATCAAACCGATTGAAACATGATCTTAGATACATACAGGTATCCCTCGCTATCTGAAAGTAGAATGTTCCTACAAAACCTTTCGTAAGCAGATATGGCGCAAAGTGAAGGTGCATTAATTTATATCGGGAAACAAATGCCTTTCTTTGTAAAATTGAAAATCCTCTTTGTATTTCTTTTGTTTGGCAAAAAACAGGTCTTAATATAAGTCTTTCAGAAAGGGAAGTGGCGAAAAGCGAACTTTTGAAACGTGGGGGATACCTGTATCTACGTGGGCATGATATTCAGAAAGATGGGAAAGGCGAAAAATACATGAGATGAATCTTGCATTTTATTTGCATCCCAGCAGACCATAATTCCCTTTGTTTGCTCTTTTTGGTTCCCTCTCTTTCTCTATCGATTCAACTCACTCCTCTTCCCCTTCAAAACAGACATCTCTGTCACCAGCTTTAATCACATTAAATTCCAGCTGCTTACAGTTCGGAAAGTTCCTCAGCCCTTTCTGTTCTTTTTGTTTGCAGTTTTTAAAATATAATTTCAGATCTACCACGTCTTCCTTTATTTGATTTAACCTTCAATTTTGTTATTTCATGGGATGTTGACATCGCTGCGAAGGGCAGTATTTGTTAACCATCACTCATTGCCCTGACTGTGAGGCCATTCAACAAGGCAAGATAAGGTCAAGCACATTGTTATGGATCTGAAGTCACACTCAATCCAGACCAGGTAATGTCGTTAGATTTCTTTACGGAGGGATATCAATGAATTACGTAGGTTTTCAGACAAAATGTTGGTTTTATAGTTGTTTACTGTGAAATTCTCCTTTTTTTTCCAATCCTTATCAGTTTTATTTAAGTTTTTCCATCAGCTGTGGTAGAACTTGAAACAAATCACTTGAAACAATGACTTTTGTTTAATAAGCTTTGCTTCTGAATTACATCCAACGACATTCCTACATTGAAACGTTGTCCTAATCATGAAGTAACGTCAGAGTCAAGAACAATTTTGTGACTGAAATATTTGTAACTGGAAAACTGGCTAGAAGAGATCTTGAAACATAAAGTCTGAATTTTACCAAGGTGTAGACAATGGATTATTCAGCAAAGCACCGACGCAGAGATGGAGATTGGGGACGTTATGGGTAGTGACAGGTTTGGTGACAGAGAGAATACGAGATTTAAATCAGTTCAGGGCAACAAGGGATCTTGAGGTTGTGAACGGTTTGGTTCTCAAA
>NC_057717.1:13628814-13652976 GCF_004010195.1 Chiloscyllium plagiosum
TACTCCAAGGGATCTACCACCAGCCAACAGACCGTCACTGTACACAATTGCCCTGAACATAGAAAGGAAGTGTGGAATTCTTTGAATGTTCCTCTCACTGCTCTAATAAGGCAATTTTAGAACTACTGTACAGAATATGCTTCAGTAATTTATTCATATAAATTGACAAACATTTTAATGCAGTTTTATTTGCTGTAAAACAGTATGTTTTACGCTTTTTGGCCTAAGTCCAAAACCAAAAGTGATAATTACAATGAAGTTATTCATTAAGACCGACGATTAATGAGTCAGGTTCGAATGAATATGACATTGTCTGGGAGATAGGACGGAATGCGGTCAGTGGCTGTGGAGACTGCAAGGGGTGTACAATGATATTCCCCAGTCATCATCATTCTTTCTGACAGATAGAATTAAATCTAATGCACAAGGAAACAGCCAACGTTTGGGAGATGCAATGCTGAATATGAACTGAACAGAGTAATTTTAATGTGATAAAGTGAACTATATTTTCTATACACACCATTTAATCACTGGGAATACAGATTGAGTAAGGTCACCGGACCTGAAACATTAACTTTGATTTCTCTTCACAGATACTGCCAGACCTGCTGACCCTTCCCTCCAACTTCTGTTCTATTGTTTGAGATTGATCATACTGCGCCTATCTGGCAGGATGCTGACAATTAAAAACAGACACTAATATCAAAATGTAAAAGGCTTGGGGACAATACAGGAGAACAATGTAGAAATACAGCTCATTCCATGCTGAAAGAGAGAATGGGCTGATTTTCCTCTACCTTTGCTGTAATAATTCTGTGATATGTATTCAAAGCTATTGGAGAGTGGGGAGACAAGCTTGTTGAATGAAGGACACAGAGTGTTCCGTCATCAATAATCTTTGTTTCATGAAGTTCAGCTGCCTCTAAAATGTCTTTTCAAACAAAGGGATTTCCTGAGATTTACGGGATATTCAGAAAATGTTTCTTTTTTTTCCTTTGAATATTAAAGAAGAAGCAGATTTCGGCTATAATACAAGTGTCACAGACACCCCAACTGTAATGGAACAGGAAAGGACCACATTGTCCAAATATAATTAAGTTCAACATGCAGACCTGTCAAGAAACATGAAATATAATGTTATGGAAGATGAAATACAAACAGAAAATGGTGGAGAAACGCAACAGATGAGGATGTATCTGCAGAGAGAAACAAATTTAATATATCGAATAAAATGTGACACTGTTCTGAAAAAGTCATATTGGGATCAAAGGTTAATTCTGTGCATCTCTGCTCATATGCTGCCAGACCTACTGAGTTTCGTTCCAGCTCTTTCGATTTCCTTTTCTTTCTGAACTGTGACAAATTGTCTGATCTGAACGATAAGAGCAAAGCCTTTATCTCAGTTGAATCTCGAGTAATTTGTAATGAATATTAAATGAGAAATTACAAAGTTCCTATGTTTGACAGGGCTCTAAATATCGATGACGTATTGCAATGTGAGACCTTGCCATGAATATATTGAAACAAAAACCAAAGTTGCTACAAAGGCCTAGCTCATTTGACTGCATTTCTGCAGAAAATTCAGAGTTCACGTTTCGGGTTCAGTGACCCTTCATTCGAACTGATGGTAGCTGGGAAAATGTTGGTTTAAACGCAGAAGAGGCTGACTAGCTGTGAATGGAGACGTTTGTAGCTAACAATGTGGGGTGAGTAATGGAAGGCGACGTGAGAACTAGGCCTGGTGTATAGGTAGGGGGCAAAGTCATTGGGGAGATCAGGCCCTAAAAATATTGAACTTGATTTTGAGTCTGAAGGGCTGCAGCACGCGGAAAATGAGATGCTGTTCATTCAGCTTGCGCTGAACTTTACTGGAAAACTGCAGCAAGCCTGACACAGAGATACTGGCCAGGAACAGGATGGGGTGTTATACTAGCAGGCAAATGAAAGTTCAGGGTCTTTTGCAGAGATACAACACGGATGCTCTATGAAGCGGTCACCCAGTCTAAATTTAGTTTCCACAATGTAGAGGAGACCACATTGTGAGCAGTGAATGTAGAAGGCTAGATTGAGGGAAATGTTGGTAAGGCACTGCTTCACTTGGAAGGTATGGTTGGGCCCTTTGATACTGAGGAGGGTGGAGGTAAATGGGAAAGTGTTACACCTTCGGCAAGGGCAAGTGAAGTGGATCTGTGGTGCGGAGTGAGGGGATGTGTTAGGAATGAATAAAGAGCAGACCAGGGTGTCCTGGAGGGAATGGTCCGTCCAGAAAGAGGACACGGGAGGGGAGGTGGTGGCATCTTGCTGGAGGTGGGGAAAATGAGGGCTGATGATAATCTCCATGTGAATGCTGATGGGATGGTATGTAAGGACCAGGTGAACTCTGCTTTGGGAAGGAAGGGGGAGCGGAAGGCGAGAAGGGCAGGGGATGTGTCAGACCCTGTTAATGACCATTTTGACAACAGTGCTGGGGAATCCTTGGCTGAGGAATAAGGTGGACAGTTCGAAGGCTTCTTCGTTGAATTTTGCATAATCAGAAGCAATGCACTGGGGGTGGATGAACTGTGGGAATGGAATGAAGTCCTTGCAGGAAACAGGGTGTGAGGATGTATACTCCAGATATCTGTGGGAGTCGGTGGGTTAATATTGGATATCAGTGGCCGGTCTATCCCCAGAAATGGAAGCAGAGATGCCGAGGTAAGGAAGGGAGGTGTCAGAGATAGACCAAGAGAAAGTGTGGGAGGGATACAAATTGAAACTGAAATCGATAAACGTTTCAAATTCTAAACAAGATAGAGCCACAGCAGCGATGAGAACATCTATGTTCGGAGAAAGAGTTGTGGATGGGCGCTGGAATAGAACTGGAACAAGGAATTGTCTATGTACCCCATGAAGAAACAGGTATACCGGGGCCCAGGTGTGTATCCATTCGCCTCCTCTTTGTGGCTGCAACAGGCTGAAGCAATGGGACTTCCCCGACAGTTTAATTTGTGGATTTTAAGGAAGAGAGGGAGCAAGCTCTGCTATCAGAGGACCATCAGCTTGGGGACTGTTACTTGGTGGGGGGGCGGGGGAGGTGCGGGTGGGGCGGAAATCTCCAGAAGAAATGTGGTCAGTTATCGTAGTTGATGCAATGGCCTGATGTGCCATGGTAGGATCATGGTCCAGGAGGAAGTAGGAAGATGTATCTGAGAGCGGGATATCAATCTCTGCAATGTAGAGGTCAGTCCGCCAGACGACAGCAGCACCCAAATCGGCACAGGCTGAATAACACTGTCAGGGTTGGATCTAAGTGCACCTAGTGTAGTCTGTTCAGATGGTGATCGGTTGGATTGGTGTGAAGAGATGCAGATAAATTAAGACAACCAATGTCACGTCGAGAGTTCTCAATGAACAGATTGAGTTCAGGTAAAATGGCAAAGGAAGTGGCACAGGTGGAGGGAAAGTGTAGGAGCTGGCTGACGTGTCTATGGGACAGAGAGAGGAATTTTGCCCGAAGAAATGGGCACTAATGTGAAGACGGCACATCAAGAGTTCAACATCATGTCGAACACGAAAATCAATGAGATGGGGGCACGGAGAGGTAAAGTTCAGATGTTTGCTGAGTACAGAACATTCAGTAACAGAGATTAGAAGTTCAGGAGGGATGGTGAATATATGACAGGCATTGGGTTTGTGTGAGAGGATGGGGTCAGAGGGCAGGGTATGGGAGGGGAGGAAGTTCCAGAGCGTCAGGGGCATCTCTACGCTGTTGCAAAATATGGGCCCAGTACATCTGTTTAGCATGGTGAATGAGCCGGGGAATAAATTAAAATTGTGGAGTGGTGCAGCCTTGAGCTAATGTGATGCAATGTTTCTGGACAGAGAAAATGTTGATCTCAGTGGCACGAACATCGCACGATCAGTTCTCAGAATGTAACTGATTGAAAATAATCGGGATTGTAATCTTATTGTAATGTCCTGATTTCACCCGGGTGACATTCATGCAGCAAAGTCTTACTTCTCTGAGACTTTATACCAAACTGAAAACTTCATATATGTTGATGTTATTAGCAGGTCAAATCCATCCATGGTTTTGGAAGGCACTAGCAAGGGCAGAGCTTATCTGTCATTTCCAATAGCTCTGGAGCAGGTGTCATTGTTCAATGAGGAAATTGCCAGCACAGGAGATCCTCCGATTCCCGTTGATCACTGTTTGCTCAGGACCCTTGATGCCACATGATTCAAATATACTTTGATGCAAGAGAAGTTCCTCTGATCTCACCCTAAGTAACATTGGAAATGCATTAAAATAATAAAGAGCATAAGGATAGAACACGCCTTGTTTTAACACTGTCCTCACAACGTTAAAGGGAAAACTGATGCATGGATTTCTGATTCTGTGGAGAGGTTTGTCGTATTTGTGATGAGGCTGTTTGGTTAAGCGCTGTGACACAGAGACAGAAAGACACTGCACTCTGTACCATGGGGAACAAAACCAATCTGTTCACAGTGCATCGGACTGTGACAGGCACACACTGTTGTCTGTTCCAATTGGGCGTTGATCATCTCAATCTCATCATTTACTGATGACCAGCAGCAACGCAGAGGCCAGCAGATTCCAATAACCCAGTTGTGAAGCAAAAAGGGAAAGGGATGGCAAGTGGGAGTAACTGGAGAGTTGGAGTAACTCACAATGGGAGCCGCAGAAGAAGGGATTGAAAGGAGATCGTCAGTGGAAGAGTATGTAGCAGTAGAAAGGGTAGTGCAATCGAAGTAAGAGTGTGAGGAAAGTATAGGATGGAGGAGGAAGAATGGCAGATGACGTTTTAGTGTCAGGGAAAAGCTTGTTTTGGGTGAAGTGCGATTGGGTTAGAAAATATCATTGTTCAGGAAAATTGAGATCTGTTTTCCAGTCAAAATTAAGAAAAGATTTATTGTACTTTCTTTTCTGTCAATTGATTCTTGTTCAGATTGCACATGTACTCTGTATTTCGGTATCTCCATCAAGTGTAGATGACATGTTTTTCTCCCCTAGTGTGATGTCTCAACATTTTTCATTTCTTTTACAGTATGTATGTGCTTCCAATTCAAGATAGAAACGAGAATGTGATTTGATCTACTTCAGTTTGTCCATAATTTAATTGAATATTAATCCTAATCACACTAGCCTGATTTAAACAAACAATGAATGAGTCCGTGTCCATCCCGCAGATGGAAAATTTCTATAGCTCTGACTATTGCAGGGAATGTTACAAAGAACAATGCCACGCAAAATGCTAATGTTGCAGTGCAAGGTGCAAAATTCTACTTCATCCTAAATTATTTATAAGCTTTCTGAAGGGCAGAGTGTAAAACGTGAATTCAACCCTGTGTCGAAAATGCTGTTTGTGACACCCTCATAAAAGACGTTAACTACATTACTCTGTAAATTCATCAATATAAGAAAAGCATGAAACTGGAATTCTCAAATCTTCCTCTGAATAACATCTGGAGAACAGGAAGGAAATCAAGGTTTGTATGTGATATTCATAAATGATGATGGTAAGAACGTGGAAGATGGGGGTTGGGGCAGTGGAATGATAAACAATGTTGTGGATGACACAAAGATGAGCTGGGTGGTTCCCAGTCAGGATGTATGTATTAGGCTGCAGGTGGATATTAACAGATTTTTCAGATAGCCAGAACAATGGCCGATGACATTTAACACTGATACATTGGGATGATGCACGTCAGAAGGAAAGAACGGATGAGTCTCAAACTTGTTCGCTTTTTCTTTGGAGCAGGGAAGTTTGGGGAGCGAAAATGGTACATGTATACAAGAGCATAAGAGGAATGGAGAGGATGAACAAACAGCAGCCGTTTCCCTTGATCTAAGCGTCAAAAACAAAGGGACAAACTTGTGAAGTAAAAGACAGCGGATTGAGGAAGGATTTGTGGAATCAGTTTCAAACTGAGAAGGTGGTATGATTCTGTAATGTATGGCCTAGTAGGGTGGTTGAGGCAGGTAACCTCAAAAGCGTTTAAAAAAAACCTTTGCATATGTACTTGTTGGTGCAGACGTGACAGGCCTGGTTTTCGTTGCATGATTCTATGCCATGGCAGCCATGAGCACTCTGATATATTCTGAAGCAATAAGCAATGCTAGTTGCTGGCTTGTTCCTTCCCTTGCAACCGCAGGAGGTGCAACACTTGCGCCCACACCTCCCCCCTCACTTCTCTCCAAGGCCCCAAAGGAAACTTCCATATCCGCCACAGATTCACCTGCACCTCCACCCACATTATCTACTGCATCCGCTGCAGCCGGTGTGGCCTCCTCTATATTGGGGAGACAGGCCGCCTACTTGCGGAGCGATTCAGAGAGCACCTCTGGGCCACCCGGACGAACCAACCCAATCACCCTGTAGCACAGCATTTCAACTCACCCTCCCACTCCACCGAGGATATGCAGGTCATTGGACTCATCCACCGCCAAACCACAACAACGCGACGGTCGGAGGAGGAGCGTCTTATCTTCCGACTGGGAACCCTCCAACCACAGGGGATGAACTTGGACTTCACCAGTTTCTTCATCCCCCCTCCCCCCACCTTGTCTCAGCCGAATCCCTCCAGCCCGGCACCGCCTTCCTGACCTGCAGTCTTCTTCTTGACCTCTCCGCCTCCACCCTGCTCCGACCTATCACCCTCACCTTGACCTCTTTCCACCTATCACATTTCCAACGCCCCTCCTCCAAGTCCCTCCTCCCTACTTTTTATCTTCTCCTGCTGAACACTCTCTGCTCATTCCTGAAGAAGGGCATGTGCCCGAAACGTCGAATCTTCTGTTCCCTAGATGCTGCCTGACCTGCTGTGCTGTTCCAGCAATAAAGTTTCAGCTATATTACAAACCAGCATCATCTCATGGAGCTTCAGCACTTACTCAACCTAGGGCCGTCAAGCCATCTCTGGGAACATCCAGGGTTATTCACGTGCTCAGTGCAAGCATTGTCCAACAACAGCACGAGCATGTTTCTAACTGTTTCCCACCATTATTATAGCTACAACAATATCATGGACTCAGCTTTTCCTTCATTATATACAGACCTTTAGCAATAAGGGTGTTATTTCTCTGAAGCATAATTAATACCTTCCCAGGTATTCACTTTGACAAACAGCAAATTTTCGAGTGTTTTCGTGCCAGTTGTTTATCACAGAATTTGCCACCCACTCCACCTCAACCCCTTTCCCATTTAATATTTTCTTGTGCACTGCCTTCCTAATCTTACACACCGCAATCCCTCACATCCCCCACACTCGCCATCCTTACTTTTGAATCCCTGATAAACCTGCATCTCATCTCTATCATTTATTCCAGCTTCCATCTTACAATGTGAAATGATATGATTCCTTCCCTCAGCATGGTCATTACACTGGCCATGCCTGATGTCCTGTTCACCTCGAACTTCTACTCAGTTTCTGACCTGCTGCTTTGATTCCCACCCTCCTGGTTTATTAATTTAAATCCATTCGACTTGCACTGGCAAACCTCCCCACAAGGGTGTTGCTGCCCCTCCAGTTAAGATACAAACCTGTCTTTTTCGTATAGGTCCCACCTGTCCTGGAAGAGATCCCAATGGTCCAATAATCTGAAACCCTCATCCCTGAACTAGCTTTTTAACAATATTGCCTTCCTAATCTTTACCTCTTTTCCATGGGGCACGGAGAATAATTCAAAGATTAAAGAGGATTGTTCTGTTTCTCTCTCACACACACGCAGACAGACAGACACAACATTACGTTGTAGTAGAATACCAATAACCTCATAAGTAATCAGAATGATAACCGGAATGAAGGATTTTGTTAGAGGTAGGATGAAAAAAATTGCGTTTCTTTTGGATGTCAGTTTGCTCGCTGAGCTGGAGAGTTCATTTTCAGACAGTTCATCACTATACCAGGGAACACTATCAATGAGCCTCCGGTGAAGTGCTAGTGTTTTTTTCCAATTTCTATTTAAGTGTTTAGGTTTCCTTGAGTCAGTGATGTAATTTCCAGTATTGGTGATTTCATGTCCGGCTCTTTTTCTCAGAGAGTGTTCGATGCAATCAAAATCGATGTGTTTGTTGGTCGAGTTCCGGTTGGATTGCCATGTTTCTCGGAATTCTCGTGCGTGTCTTTGTTTGGCTTGTCCGAGATGGATGTGCAGACCCAGTCAAAATGGTGTACTTTCTCATCTATACGTAAGGATACTAGTGATACTGGGTCATGCCTTTCTCTGGCTAGTTGTTGTTCATGTATCCTGGTGGCTAGTTTTCTGCCTGTTTTTCCGATGTAGTGTTTGTTACAGTACTTGCAAGGCTGATTCTTCCTGGAGCAGAAGAGAGAAAGATGTGAACTTACTGCGGTGCTCAAAGTTATGAAAAAAAATTGCAGAGTAAAACAGGAATGCTCTATTTCTGTTAGTTGGCATTAGTGCATCAATGATTTGTAATTTCACGATTTTCAGCAAAAGATCCAGGAGTGAGATAATGAAACACTTCTTTGTTGAGAAAACTGTTAGGATTTGAAATGGACGACATGGGAGATTTGTGGATGAAGAATCAAAAGAGAATTGGATATGTATTTGGGAATATGAATTTAGCAGGCTGGCAAATGGGAGGGGTTTGTGAGACATTACTGGAGTTGGTGCACACACGGTGGCAATGGCGTCCTCCCGTACTTTAAAGTTTTGTATTCTATCATTTATCTGATGTGAATAAAAGTCAGTATCCGATTATTTCCCATTGTAAATGCTCGCAAATACCTGATTAGTTGGTGCAGCATAAGCATTTAAAATACAAGTATTGCAAGGTCAGTTTCATTATGAAGTCTAATTATTGCTCAGAACATGAATATTTCAAATGTTATATTCCAATTATTAAAACAAATCTGTCGTTTCTTTGGCACAAATCTCTTTGAAAAGGTCTGACTTATCACTCACACGATAATATGTTCATCGTTTTTGTTCACTGTCCTCAATTCATATTAAATATCATTCCTTCTAAAAATTGAATTTTTTCAAATTATTGTTCACTAAAATTTGATAACACAAATCGTTTATTTAGTTCAATATTCACTGTTCGTGTTGAATTATAGCCATTTCCAAATTGCTGGCAAATAGCTGAAGCTTGTACATTTCAGTGAGAAATTAAACTGGTTGATTATGTATAAATGTATAAGAACGCTAATTCTATTTGATTGTTAAATCGTTTGCTCGCCCTGAATATGTAATCATTCAGAAGCCAACCACTTTCAAAATGTTGGAGTGACAATGCATTATTTTGATTCCTGACATTGTATAGATAATTCTGATCGCCAAAAGAGTTACATCCATGTTGTTTGTTCGAAATAATATAAAATGTATATTCTTTATTGTTGTGTTAGAAAATCTTGACAGGAGTTTATATTATAGTTCCATAAATATAGAATCAATCTAATTGTTTTCAGAGATTATAGTTCAGTTGAATAATCATATTTGACATCGTATTTTTCCCCAATTCACGAAACATAGCAAACATCTGATTAATACATGGGTTACACAACAGATTGTATGTGAAGAAAACAGCAGCTAATAACAAGACAAGAATCACGTTAATAACTGAACTTGGCGGAGCCTGCCTGGTGTAGGACACCACACATACTGTACTGGCATTCAGGTGAATGGAACAATGAACAACATAACTAGAAGTTTTGGGCTAACGGCCCTCCACAATATCCTGATCTCACATACAACAGTCCCTCACGCATTCAACAATTGATAAGAATCCACAAGCTGGGTGAGACATAAAACACAGAACAGTACAGCACAGGGCAGGCCCTTCGAGCCTTGACGTCCTGCCTAACTTTTATCCTACTCTAAGATCAGACTAACTGACATACCCTTCATTGTACTAACATTCATGTGCCTATCCAATAGTCAGTTAAATATCGCGAATGCAGCACATTATACTACCAAAGCTGGCAGTGCATGACACGCACCCACCATTCTCTGTATAATGAACCTACCTCTAACATCTTCCTTACACCTTCTTCCTATCACCTTAAAATTATGCCCTCTCAAGATAACCATTTCCGCCCTGCGAGGAAGTCTGTAGCTATCCACTCTATCTATGCCTATCATCATCTTGCACATCTCTATCAAGTCACCTCACATTCTTCATTGCTCCAAGGAGAAAAGTCCTATATCCCTCAAATTTCCTTTGTAAGGCATGCCCTCCAGTCCAGGCAGCATCCTGGTAAATGTCTTCAGCACCCTCTCCAAAGACTCAACATCTTTGCAGTAATGGGGCGACTAGAACTGAAAACAAAATTCTAAGTGTAGTCCCACCAGAGCTTGTTGGCGCTGCAGCATAACCTCATGGCTCTTAAACTCAATCCCCGGATAATGAAAACACCATACATCTTAATAACCTTATCAACTTGGGTGACAACTTTGAGCATCCTATGGCATGGACCACACGATTCCTATGGTCCTCCACACTGCGAAGAATTCTGCCTTTAACCCTGTATTCTGTATTCAAATTCGACCTTACAAAACGAATCACTCCACACTTATTCAGTTGAACTCCATCTGGCATTTATCAGCCCATTTCTGCATCCTGTCAATGCCCCATTACAACCTAAACAGCCCTCCACTCTATCCTTAAGTCCAACAATCTTGGTAACATCGTAAAACTTACTAAAGCACCCTTTCACTTTATCACTCAAGTTATTTATAAAAATCACAAAGAACAACAGTACCAGAACCGATTCCTGAAGAACGCCACTGGTCACCCAGCTCCAGGCTGTATACTTTCCATGTACTACCACCCTCAGTCTTCTATGGGCCAGACAATTCTGTATCCACGCACACAGATTTCCTTGTTTCCCTACATCCCACGCCTCCTTACTTTCTGAATGAGCCGATCTTAGGGTAACTTATCACAACCTTGCTAAAATCCACGTACATCACATCCACTGCTCTACCTTCATCAATGTGGTTGATCCCATTCTGAAAGAATTCAATAAGTTATGTGGGGCATGATTGCCCCTCAAAAAGCCATGCTGACTATCGCTAATTAAACTATCATTTTCCAAGTAATCATAAATTCCGTCTCTCAGAATCCTTTCCAATACTTTTCCCAATATAGAAGTAAGACTGACTGGCCTATATTTCGCAGATTATCACTATTGCCTTTCCTGAACAAGGGAATAACTTTTTCCACCCTCCAATCATCAGGCAATACTTCAGTGGACAGTGGGGACGCAAATATCATCGCCAAAGTCGCAGCAATATCTTCCCTCACTTCCTCTGGTAACCTCGGGTGCTTCCTGTCTGGTCCAGGGGACTTATCTATCCTTATGTTTGTACTCAATGAGTCTGTACTTCACCTCACTTTGTCTACTCCCTGTCCAAACAACTTATTGACTGCTTTCCATGTCAGGGCTATATACAGTGCTGTCCTCCTGAGAAAGTACAGTTCCTAATGTCCCATGAATCACGGAATGGAAAAAAATGTGAACACACGAATGCCTTCCTGATGAAGGGCCTGTGCCCAAAGCTTTCACTCTCCTGCTCCTCGGATGCTGCCTGACTCGCTGCGCTTTACCAGCCCCACACTTTTCGACTCTGATCTCTAGCCTCTGCAGTCCTCTCTTTCTCCATTATTGAGTGCTAACCCCTCTGCACACTGAGCAGGGAATTAATCAGCAGGAATTCATTGTATTTGGAGCTGACAGTTCAGTTCTGGAATGTTGCATTTGATTAACACATTAATTAAAAAATAAATCACAATTCAACAATTATTCATTCAGTCCCAGAGTTACAATTTTAGTCCATGGAAAGGCAGCTTGATAACAAACAGTAAATGACTGAAGAACTCCGAGGTACAGAGTATTCCATATGCTATATTCCAGGCTGGATGTCCTTTACCTTAATGCTGGGAATATTATCGGACCGATAGATGTGATAAGAGAATGAGATGACATGGGGAAGTGTGACATTTTTGCCATCACAGAGATATGTTTGAGGGAGGTCAGGGATGACAACTCAATATTCTGTGGTACAAGAACTATGGACAGCACACGAGAGGGGTAAAAGAGAAGGTGGTCTTGCCTTCTTAATTATGGAGTCAATGACTGCAGTTAGCTGGGATCATGTCTTGGAAGGGTATTCAAATGTCGCTTTGTGGGTTGAGGTGAGGATCAAAACGATGACAGACGCACTGCTGGGGATATATTATCGACCCCCAGATAAAAGAAAATACGGCAGCAGATATATAACCAATACACTGAGGTGTGTAAAAAACAATGCTAGGATCATTGTATTCAGATATTTCAATTCAAAACATTCATTAGGGCAGTGATATTTTTTAAAGAGGGGAAAGATGCCTTGACATTTATTCCAGAGAGCTACTTTTCTTAACATGTAGCAGATAGAACAAAGGGCGGGGCAGTGCTGGGCCTCGCTGTGGGGAACGAAGCCAGTCAGCTGCTGCAGGCAGGATTGGGAGAGCATTGCAGGACCAGTGGCCGTGACTCAAGCATTTTTAGCTTGTTGAGGAAAAGACCAAAAAAAAGTTTGAAAAATAAAAATAATTTGGATGAGGGAGGCAGAATTTATCAAAAAAAAGACAGGATCTGGCCACAGTGCAGTTACTTCTGGGTGAAACTGTAACAGAACAGCGTGTAGGTGGGGGTGGTGGGGATCACATGCTCACAATGGAATTGATGAGAGTCGTCACCGCAACATGTTACTCCAAAGATGAAATGTAGGAAAACAAGCCAGGAGAACCTTGGATGTCTACAAATATTCAGAATGGAATTAAAGATGAAAGAGAAGCTTAAAACAGGCATAAAGTGAACAGGTCAATGGAGGTCCCAGAAGGGTAGAGAACGTGTAGGGCTAAACTCAAGAAAGTAAGTAGAAGAGCAAAAAGGGGGTCGGAGGTGGGGTGGTGAAAAAAAACATCAGTGGGCAATATTTTCAAGAATCCAAAGATATTTTATCGGTTTATTAAGAGTAAGAGGGTAGCAAGAGAAAGAATAGGGAGTATTAGGATCCAAGGAGACGACCTCTGCATAGAGCCAGAAAATACGTCGAAGTCCTCTACTCCATATTGGTCTTCACTTTGGAGGAGCAGTTACTGTATTCAAAGTCTGTTCCTGAAAGTGTGACCTTGAGCAAATTAACACAGAAGCTGAGGAAGAATTGGAAGTTGGTGTATGATAAAAAGTGGGCAAATCCTTAGATCCAGATGAACTGTATCTTAGACTGATGTGGAAGATGAGGGAGGAGATTACAGGGTCTTAAACTTTGTGTTGCTTTTTTTTTGCCTCTGGCCACACAGGTGGTATGATCTAACATGACAACATCTAATGTAAGTTCATCTTTCACACAGAATTCTAGAACAAAAAAACCGTGGGATTAAAGACCACGAAGTCTCACCTCAGTGGGAGGGAAACAATTGTAGAAAATTGTGAAGGCTGTTGAGGAATGATCACTAAATATCTTCTAGGCTGAGGTGGACAGAGTTTTAAACAAGGATTACAGGGAAAATGCAGGAAAATGGAATTGAAGGTTATCAGAATAAATGTACCCTAATTGAAAGAAAAAACAGAGTCAGTGAGCGGATAGGCATCATGTCGCTCGTATGTCTAATGGTAAACCTTTTCTAATAGGCTGTATTCACTGGCACATCAGCATCTTCCCCTCCGGAATGAGACACAGTTTGGAAAGCAATCAACAGATTCAAGGAATTTATAAATGCAGTATTAATAGACAAACAAGACCAGAGGACTGTGGCAACATGGATTGGCTGTCCGGGTGAATACTTGCATCAGCACAGTCACCACTACAAAGGAAGACCTCAGCAAGACACGCTTCAAGTCCAAGCTCTACTGGTTAGCACTGCTGCCTCACAGCGCCAGAGACCCGCGTTCAATTTCCACCTCAGGCGACTGACTGACAGGTATATGAGAGATGTTCTCTCCAAAATGGGCTTTGGGGAGGGAATCTGCAATTGCATCAGACTGCTTTACACCAACATTGTCAGTGCAGTCTCAATCAACGGGTGGGAATCAGATAGCTTCCCAGTCAGATCTGGAGTCAGGCAGGGCTGCCCCCTCTCTCCTGCCTTGTCTGTGTGCTGCATAGAGCCATTTGCCGAGTCCATCAGGAAGGATGCGAGCCTGAGAGGGGTGACTATTCCTGGCAGTGGGGGTTTGCAGGTTAAGGCCTCCCTGTACATGGATGATGTCGCAGTTTTCTGCTCGGATCCGCTGTCCGTGCGCAGACGCGTGTGCATTTGTGACCAGTTCGAACGGACCTCGGGGGCCAAGGTAAACCGAGGCAAGAGCGAGGCCATGCTCTTCGGGAACTGGGCCGACCAATCCCCGACCCCCTCCATCGTCAGGACTGACCACCTGAAGGTGCTGGGTATTTGGTTCGGAGGGCCTGGGGCGTGCGCCAAGTCTTGGGAGGAGCATATCAGCAAAGTGAGGCAGAAACTGGGCAGATGGACGCTATGGTCGCTCTCCATCGCGGGAAAAAACCTGGTCATCAGGTGTGAGGCACTGTCATTGCTATTATATGTGGCACAGGTCTGGCCTATTCCCAGAACCTGTGCCGCTGCAGTCACCCGGGCCATCTTCCAATTTATATGGAGCAGGGCCCTGCTGTTTGCTGACAGAAGGAACACGTACATAGATTGTGCCTGTTCAATTCAATAAAATAGGTGACTGCCTTTATCCAGTTCACTCTTCAGGGCAATCATAGTCAACCTGCCCAGTTTAAAACTTAAACAGAGCTTGGCAGTTAAGCGCCAGTCATCATTAACTGGTGCATTTGCTATGATCTCTGCTAATCAGAGCCAACCAATCAGCACTCTCCTCTCATTCATTAACAATAATGTTACCCTTTTCATTGATGAGTGCAAAGTGTTTGTAACAGGATTGAGAGTCAGATGGCACATTTTAACCACATTTTGAAAAAAAGCATGTGTGAGGTGCGATTTGACGCATTTTAAAAAACACAAATGTGAGGTGAGATTTAAAATCAAACCTCTTCCCACAGTTCGTGACTGGGTTTGGAATGAAGTATGGTCAAGGCAGGGTCCGGGACGCACAGCGAGACGAACATCAACTGTGCCTGGAGGATCATCAACTCGGTGAAGGACGCTCTCTGGGTGGTCCGAAACCTGTTGATCTTCCAGCTGAAGGAGTTGATCCCGACTGAGTGTTGCAGACTGGCACATTCCAAGGTCCAGGATTACGTGTTGAGGGACGCGCTGAAGCTTGGGGCAGCTGCCGCCAAGGCGCGGTGGGGAAAGACCGCTGTGTAAAGTCTGCCTGCCTAAAGAAGAACAAGGGGCCCATGCAGCTAATTATATGGGCATATGATGGAAAAATGTACAGACCTGTATAAAAATGATAAGTTTTGATCTCTGTACGTACATATTTACATATGTATGGCATGACCAAATGTACAGACCATCAAATTATTTTACGAATAAAGTATATTTTTGAAATATAAAAAAAAAGACTGTGTGGAGTTTGCACATTCTCACCGTGTCTGCGTGTGTTTCCTCCGGGTGCTCCGGTTTCCTCCCACAGTCCAAAGATGTGCAGTCAGGTAAATTGGCCACGCTAAATTGCCCGTAGTGTTCGGTAAGGGGTAAATGTGGGGGTATGGGTAGGTTGCGCTTCGCTGGGTCGGTGTGGACTTGTTGGGCCGAAGGGCCTGTTTCCACACTGTAATCTAATCTAATCTAATCCAAGTATGGGCGTGGTGTTAAGGAGTGCTTAAGGCCCAAATGTTACATCAGTCTAGTGTCTCCCTCCTTCACTAACCAAAACTAAATGTGGAGTGGTCTATTGTCGTGCTGTTAGTAGCAGAGCAGGTAGTAATGCTTTGGTTCCAGAGGCTTCGGTGAGCAGCAGCTCAGCAAAAAGTACAGGTAAGCTCAGGTAAAGTCTTTTTAACGCGAGTTTGACAACAGGCGAGATGGCAGTTAGGGCAGTTGCACGTTCCTCCTGCGGGATGTGGGAGCTCAGGGAGATTGCCGCCGTCCCTGATGACTACACGTGTGAGCAGTGCAACCAGCTGCAGCTCCAGGGAGACCATATTCGGGAGCTGGAGTTGGCTGCTCTCTGGATCATCCAGATACAGAGCACTTCTGAGATAAGAGCTTTAGTGAGGTGGTCACACCTAAGTCCCTCCCTTAGCCATGTTTCTTTAATGACTGACATATCCCAGTCCCATGTAAAGATCCACGCCCTGAGTTCATCAGCCTTACCTGTCAGCCGTGTTGCATTTAATTAAACACAATTTAATCCAATAGGCGTTCCTTGCTTCCTGTCATGTTCCAGGCAGAGAATAGCTGAACGACAACCTTGAATGGCGAATGAAGTAGGCAGGGAGGGCAGGAATCCCCTGTGGCCATTCCTCTCGAAAACAAGTATACCATTTTGGATACTGATTTTATGGTGTTGGGGGATGGGTGTCAGGAAATGACCGTTCAGGGGAAAGCAGCAGTAGCCAGCTTCGTTGCATTACGACTGGTTCTGGGGAGCAATGGGAAAGTATAAAAGTAAACAGGGTCTTAGAGATAGGAGATTCTGTGGCCTCAAACGGTAAACCAAGATGGTGTGTTGCCTCTCAGGTGTCAGAGTCCAGGATATCTCTGAGTGTCTGCTGAACGGTCTCGAGGAGGTTGGGGGGGGGGGCGGTTTGAGCTGCTAGAAGTCATTGTGCACGTTGGCACAAATGACACAGGTAGACATAGGAATGTGGTCCTACAGAGTGATTACTGAAAGCTCGAAGAAAAGATTAAAACTCGGACCTTGACAGTGGTAATCACCTGATAACTTCCAGTGTCATGAGCTAGTGAAGGTAAGAATAGGAGGATATGGCAGATAAATAGGTGACTAAAGAATTGGTGCAGGGGGAGGGATTCGTATTTTTAGATCATTGAGAGCTTTTCTGTGACAAAGTTGACCTGTTCAAGAGGGACAGGTAGCACATGCACTGGACGGCGGACCAATATCTTCGCAGCAAGTTTAGCTCGTGCTACAAGGGAGTTTTTAAACGAGATTGGCAGGAGGTGGTACCCTCAAGAGCAGGGAGGCATATGTGAGGCTGGAAGGAGATACAGGTATTCAGGAATAGTATGTTGAAGAGACAGATCAGGCTGCAACACAATAGGGAGCAATGAATGCCTGTTGATTAAATTGCATTTATTTCAATGTGAAAGGGCTGGCAGGTAGTGCCGATGAATTCAGGGCGTGGATAGATAATCGACGCTGGATAGTCTCGCTATTACAGAAAAATGGCTGAGGGTTGGATCGGACTGACAGCTGACAGCTGACAGCTCAATGTACCAGGGTTAAATGCATTAGGAGGGACAGAAATTGTGGAAAGAGGGAGGGGAGTTGTATTTCTAATCAATGGGAGTGTCTCAGCAGTGATCAGAGATAAAATAACTGATGAATCATCCAGTGAGGCTTTGTGGGTGGAACTAAGAAATAAAAAGCGGATGGTGACATTATTAGGGTTGTACTATAGGCCCCCAAACAGTCAACAGGAATAAAAATATCGAGAGAGATTGGGGAGACTGGCAGGTACATTCGGATTTTCATAATAGGGGTTTTAATTTTTTTAACATAGACTGGAACTGCCAGAGCACTAAGGGATTTGATGGGATGGAATAAATTAAGTGCGTCAGTAAAGTTTCCTCAAGCAGTATATAGAGGGTCCTATTCGGGAAGGGGCAAAATTTGACCTACTCTTACGAAATAGTTCAGGACAGGTGAGTGAGGTGACAGTAGATGTGCACTTTGGGACAAGTGACCATAGTTCTGTTAATTTTAAAATAGTTATGGAGAGGGAAAAAATATGGTCCACAGATTCAAGTCCTAAATTGGGGCAAGGTTAATTTTGATGGACTGAGACAGGAGTTTGCAGTGGTTGATTGGAGAATTCTGTTTGCAAGCAAAGGGACCTCCAGCAAGAGGGAGTTTAAGATCTGTCTGTTCCTGTGAGGGTGAAAGGAAAGTTCACAGGAATGAGGAACCCTGGATAACAAGAAATGTTTAGGCTTTAACCAAACAAAATGTGGAGGCGTGGCTCAGTTAGAGGCAGCTGGGATCAAGGAAATCCCTGGAGGTGTACAGGGATATAGGAGTTTACTGAAGAAGGAAATCAGGAGGGCGAAAAGGGGGTATGAGATAACTTTGCCTGAGAAGATCAGGGTGAATCCAAAGAGGCACTTTAAGTAGATTAAAGGAAACGCATTAACTAGAGAGCGAATAGGACCCCCCAAAGACCAAAGTGAACATGCATGTGTAGTACCATAAGAGATAGGCGATGTCCTCAACAAATATTTCTCCTCTATATTTACAGTGTAGAAAGACATGAATACATGGGAATTTGGGGAAATTAGTGGTGATATCTTAGGGACAGTTCATATCACAGTAGAGGAGGTAATGGATGTAATAGAATCTTTGAAGTTGGAGAAACCTCATGGTCCTTACCAGATATATCCAAGGTCACTGCAAGGGCTGGAGAAGAATTTGCGGCAGTCCTGGCTGATAATTTTGATCATCTGTTACCACAGGTGAGATCCCAGAAGACTGAAGGATTGCAAATGTTGTGCCCTTATTCAAGATGGACTGAAAAATAAAGCTCGGGAAAATCAGGTCATTAAGCTTAACATCTGTGGTAGGTAAAATACTTGAGAAGATTCTGAGTGATAAGATGTACATGCATTCGGAAAACAGGGTTTGATTAGGAATAGTAAGCATGGCTTTTTGAGTGGAAGTTCATGCCGGGAGAATTTGTTAAAGTTCTTTGATGATGTGACCAGGAAGGTTGACTAGGGCGGGCCAGTAGACGTCAAAAGATGCTGGAAAAGCAAAGCAGGTCAGGCAGCATTCCAGGGGCAGGAAAATCGATGTTTTGTGCATTAGCCTCTCATCAGGAATGTCCAAGGCATCGATACTCCTGCTTCTTGAATGCTGCCTGACCAGCTGCGCATTTCCAGTGCCACATTTTGCAACTCTGATCTCCATCATCTGCAGTGCTCACTTTCTCCAAGGGTGGTAGATCTGGTCTACATGGATTTCAATTACACCAGAACAGGATGAGGCTTTTCAGCCCCTGGAGTATGATATACAGTTACAGGAGGAGACCAATCAGCCCCACGAGTCGATAGAACTACACCAAGTTTAGATCATGCAGCAACAGTATCAGGCTATTCAACTACTTGAAGTCAGTAACACAGGAAATGGAAGAGGAAACAACGTGACTATATGGGGTACACTGGAATAACACTAGGCTATATAACCTGCCAAGCCTGCCCTTCCCTTCAATAAGGTCAGGGCTGATCTCTCCTGGCATTAATTTCTCTTCCCTGCCCAATTATTTGTAGCCCTCAACTCCGTGATGTGTCAAGATCCATTAACACCACCCTGCTCCCCCAAACGTTTCTTAGATGTAGCTGTCAGGGATAGAAAGGCCCGAACAGTCACTACCCTTTGAGAGAAGGAAACAGTCCCCACACATTTACCTTGACCTTTGACATGAACAATAGATATGAACATAGTATCAGAGTGACTGGCCCTGACATCACAGCAGGGCGTGACTGAGCAAGGTGTCAAAGAGACTGAATAATATTGAAACTAATGGGAATCAGTTGTCAACTCCCAAGTGGTTGGGCCATTCAGGACACCATGTGGCTGGTACAGATCAATTCTCTCAGTCCTTAGATATCTCTGTGGGCGATCCTCAGGGTAGCTTCCTCGGCATAAACATCTTCAGTTGGTTCATCAACGTCTTACCCTCCGTCATTAGATCAGAAGTGAGGATGCTCAGAAAATATCGCATAAAGCATCAAAACCTGGACAACATTCAAGCTCATGCTGTTAACGTCTTGGTAACATTCATGTAACAGTACTACTGGACGCTGAACATTTCCACAGGACTAAAAAAGAGGAGTTCATTCAGCATCTCAAGCTGGTTTCAGAGAAATGTGAGAACGCCAATCCAGCTCATTGAAGCTATTGGATAAGAAGAGGCACAGCCCATTCACTATCTATTACCTATTACACAAGAAGTGTTTTTTAAAAAAAAACTACAAATGTTGGAATGCAGGAGGTCGGTAGAACACAACAGGCCAGACAGCATCAGCAGAAGAAGACCACTCCTTGGGTATAAGCTTTCTTCATGACTGCGGGTGGGGGTAAGGGTGTGTACAGATAAAGAGTCGAGCTGCGGGAGTAGGAGGTGGTGGCGTGATGAGTTGGGGGACACAGGTCGAGGGTACCTCCGGGTTGGTCAATGGGAGGCATGAATCCAGTTGACAGCTGGAAGATGGGTTGATCAGAGGAATGGAAGGGAGAGGAGCTGGGAAGGGAGTCGAGGGATTGGTAGCGAGGTTACTAGAAATTGGAAAACTCACTGTTGAATGCCCTTGGCTGTAGGCTACACCGGTGGAATATGAAGTGTTATTCCTGCAATTTGTGCTTTGATTCGTTGAGGCAATGGAGGAGGTCAAGGATGGCCATGTCGGAAATGGAGTGGGAGGGGGAATTGAAATAGGAGGTGATTGGGAGGTCAGTTCAGTCCTTACAGGCCCAGCTGAGATGCTCAGCAAAGCATTCCGCTTAGATTACATTTGGTCTCCCTGATATAGAGAAGAATCACATCAGGAGCATCAGATACAGTAAACTAGGTTGGATCCCATCGCCTGGCACATCTTCCAAAAGGACCAATCCCTTCGCTAATTTTGGTTCGTGCCACACTCCCCACCAAACCCGCCAAACTCCACTGGCAACTGACCCTGCAGATGAACAAAAAATGTATCCCCCGCTGGCACACCACCTCCCTCATCTCATCCAAGGCCCCAAACAGTCCTTCCACATGAAACAGAGGTCACCTGCCTCTACTTCAACCTAGTTTACTGCATCATGTAAACTAAGGGCTCATTTCTTCGAGCAGCACGGCCGGGCCCAATGTGGCCGACCTGAACTCCCAGTCACCACCCATTTCAATTCCCCTTCCCAATTTCTTTCCAACATGACCATCCTTGGTCTCCTCTGTTGCCATAGTGAATCAGACCGCAAATTGGACGAACAACATCTTACCTTCTGCCTGGTGGCACTGTGGTTAGCACTGCTGCCTCACAGCGCCAGAGACCCGGGTTCAATTCCCGCCTCAGGTGACTGACTGTGTGGAGTTTGCACGTTCTCCCCGTGTCTGCGTGGGTTTCCTCCGGGTGCTCCGGTTTCCTCCCACAGTCCAAAGATGTGCAGGTCAGGTGAATTGGCCATGCTAAGTTGCCCGCAGTGTTAGGTAAGGGGTAGATGTAGGGGTATGGATGGGTTGCGCTTCGGCGGGGCAGGGTGGACTTGTTGGGCCGAAGGGCCTGTTTCCACACTGTCAGTAATCTAAATCTAAATCTAAACTTGGTTAGCTTACCATCTGGAGGACTCAAAATTGAGTTCTCCAATTTGAAATAACCTTCCCAGCCATGGCTCTACTTCCTTTCCAGCCCCAACTCCTCCCTTCCATTCTACCAAAATGACCCCGCCTTTTAGCTAGCAACTGGATTCATCCCTCCCATCGACCAACCAGGTTGCACCCACCACTTGTGTCCACCTATCCCCTACCTCACCATTCTGCTGTTTTCCCCACCCCAACCACTCCCTTCCCTCTTTATCTGCAGTTCCCCCTATCCCCACTCGCAGTCCTGAAGAACGGGTATACTTGAAATGTTGACTTCTCCACCTCCTGATGCTGCCTGGCTTGCTGTTTCTTCCAGGCTCTTATTTGTCTATTATTACACAGGAGGATAAGGAACCTAGCCAGCACAACAGGCAGGTAAGCATCTACCACAGGTCATCCAATAATGGACCTCTTCCCTGGAACGAGGAAGAGGACATTCAGCCACCTGAGACACTGACACGCGAACAGAAGCGGGCATTCAGCCCCTCCTAACTGTTACACTGAAATAGGAGGATGTCATTGATGCTGCAACTACAAACTTAAGAAGCAGAGATTGCACAGACAGACTGCTCCATGTTGTGCCTTCTGGCTCCATTGCTAATGTTTCACGCGTGTTACATTAACATGGTTTGCTGATGGGAAGAAGGCACAGCGGATGGTTTGTGAGACGTCTCAAAGAGGCATCTTCCATCTCCGAGAAGACAGGCTAGTCTTCTGCATGGAAGTCAGAAGCTTCTGAGAATGACCAACCCTGTCAAAGTGTGGCTGCTGACAAGTTTGTGAACAACATGATGCTCAGTGCAGGGTCTCACTCCAACTGTGCATTGCGACGGAGAGAGTTTGTTCAGAACCTGGAACTCTCTCTCAACCAACATGGGGGCTCCACGGAGACATGTAAACTATCACAGAGTCATAGAGTTCAACAGGCCCTTTAGCCCAAGCTGGACCATTTCGACTAAAATGTCTATCCATGCTAACTCCCTTTTTACGCACTTGGCCCATATCCTTCTTAACCTTCCCTATCATATGTTTGTCCAAATGTGAAAACATTTATTACGGGAAACACGTAATATTTCACGATATCGATGTTTAGTTGTGAAAATAATGAATGTTGGTCCATAATGCTCAAGTTTTATTGCAATCACTTTTTATTCTTTTGTCGCATTACAGATTAAACACTCATTTCCTTCACACTCTCCTCATGGTTCCTTCACCGCAGGGATTAATCTGGTGTATCACCTTTATTCTGTCTCATTGTGGCAAGGAGATCATTCCTCATAAATGAGAGAAAATCTGTTCACAGCGCCCTAAGTACTGTCTCAATATCACTTTACAACTTCAGTAAGGTGTCTTCACACTTATACTTCCATCATTTTGCAATGAAGGACACTATACATTTACTGTGCTGATTACCTACTGCTCCGTATGAATTCTGTCAGTGGCTCATGACCAAGGGCAACCACCTCCTTTTCACCAAGAACACTACCCATCATCTAGCCTATTCAATAAAATATCAGGAATTGAAAATCAAATGAAACAATGAAACCATTGTGTTTGTCCTACCTGGCACACTAATGCACTTCAGGGAAGGAAATCTACCATCTTCACCCGGTCGGACGTACATGTGACTCCAGACCCACAGCACTATGGTTAACACACAGTTGTAGTTTGAAATGGCCAAGCCAGTCGCTTATTTATATCACTCACTTCAAATTCTCAAATAAATGAAGCCGGGCGGACCTCAGCACTGACTACTTACAGCCCACAGACTGCAGTGGGTCAAGAAGACGGCTCACCAACACCTTCTCAAGGACAACGAGGAAAGGGCCCAGCACCCCATTACTGAATAAAAGAAGATGATCACACTCAAGGAAGAGAGACAAAGGGACATAACTCACTTCAAACCGGGACTTTGATGTATACCTTACATGGGCATGAATTTCAGTAATATGAGAACAGGAGAAAAAATAAATAAGATTAGTCTGGATTTTTATTTCTATTCCAGCTGATCATCAACAATCCCTCTGTTTGCTTCTTTCTCTCCACTCCTCTCTTTCTCTATCTATTCAACTCACTCCTTCTCCCTTTCACAACAACCATCCCTGTCATCAACATCAAACACACTATTTCCCAACTGCATTCAGTTCTGATGTATGGTGATTGGACGTGAAATGTCACTTCTATTTTTCTCTCGACCTGAGGCTGACAAGTCTGTTCAGTTTCTCTGGCACTTACTCGTTCCTTTTGTTTCTGATCTCTAGTATCATTCTTTGTATTTTTTTCCCTCTACCTTTCATGTTGTTATTGCATGGGATGTCTGCATTCGTGGACCTCACTAATTACCTTTTACTGTGAGACCATTCCTTAAGGTATTGGGTCTGACGTTAGTCTTAATGTAAATCAGGCAATAATGCGAGATGTCTTCACCAAAGGATAACATTGAAATAAATAAACTTATTGACAAAGTGCTGGTGGGATTATATTAGTAAAATTCGCTTTTATTTCCACTTCCTGTAATTTTAATTAAAGTTCTGTCATCATCTGAGATAGGATTTGAAACAGTGTCCATAATGTAGGCACCTGGGCCACTGAATTACGTGGCCAGCGATATTACTACTCTGACACAGTGTCCCTGTCATGAATTTACTTTACAGACAAGAACAAGATTTTGATGGAAACATTTGTAACGG
>NC_057717.1:13653476-13656676 GCF_004010195.1 Chiloscyllium plagiosum
TCTTCAATTGCGAATTCCTGACATTGATGTGGTGCTGTAGACCACAGCAGCATCAGCTGCAGAATTAGATTCAACCACAATCTGTAACTTTTTTTACGGGGATAATCCCTCAGACTACCATTACCTTCATGCCTATCTATGGCTCCGTGATGGTTGTAGGTGAACATGTCAAGGTTTGAACCATGTGTACTTAATCTGGTTACAATCCATTAAAGATTACATTCCAGACAGCAGGACAAACATCTGAAAAAGAGGGGTCAATGATCCTAAAACCATTGCACCAGCTGCCCTGCCACATCCAGTCATAAATGGGGGTAGATGGTTAAACAATTCTACCAATATTCCGTCCTAATTAATAAAAGAAGCCCTGTACATTAGTATAAAAGACAAGGATGTAGTCGCTGCACCATTATCAGCCAGAACCGTTCAATTAATGATCCACTTCACCCTCGCTATGATACCCACAGTATCATATATGCCAGTCTTCAACCAAATCGATTCGCTGCTCGTGACATGAGGAAAAACCTGAACATAAGAAATAAGACAAAGGAAATGGGCCCTGACACCACTCCTGCAAAGGACTGAACAGCTGTGCCGCACAACTCGCCGTGTCCCTGGGGAAGCTGTTTCATTCCAAGCCAAACTCTGACATCGACCTGGCAATGTGGACAACTACTCATCTATACAGTCCCCTAAGAGGAGATTAATTACAATCTGTTCAATTACTAGACCCTCAGTCCCATCACGATAGTCAAATTGTCAATCAACACAGTAAAAATCTGATCAGTGTGGTTTCCGAAAGGTCTCCATGTGGAGATGGTGCTGTTGTGGAAATGCCACTAGATTACTACTCAAGAGCTGGCTAATGCTCTGTCAGCTGGTGGACGTAAGAAAATAAATTAATAAAATATCGACATGTAAAATCTGGCGTCAGTAAGAGTGACCCTGAAAATAATGTCAATTGTAAACACCAATTTGCTTCCCCAGTGTACTTTCTGGAAGGTCTGGCCTAAGTGAATCCAGACACACAAACCTGTGGCAAACTCTCCAATGGTCTCTGAAACAGCCAAGCAAGAAACTAAATGATATCAAACTGCTTCGAGATCTTAAGGGATAAAACCGGCCAGAACATCCGTTTGGTCAGACAAACTCGGGTTTGGAAAAGGGAAAGGTAAGCACGGTCCTGTAGACCTGCAGCAACCTGTTTCCTAACATCTGAGAGCTTGTGACAATTTTTACAGAGTTTCCCAAAGACTGCCCAGAAACAACGGGAAAAGAATAAGTCATTCAACACATTCAACCTCTCCCATTCTAGTTCATGTTTGAGCATCTCCCTAAAGCACTTTTCCCCGACAACGTACACATCCCTTAATGTGATTAAACATTAGTAAAATATTAAATATTAACTTTATCAGTCCCTTCGACCCATTGTTTTGCTCCACCGTTCAACATAATAATGTTTGAGTCTCGCTCTTCACATAATAGTCCTGCTCTATCTCTCACCCTGAAGTATCTAAAAACCTTAACTTATATTCAGTGCCATTGCTTTTTCAGTCGCATGTGGCAGAAACCTCCTCAATTTCACCAGCCTATTAGTGCAGACATTTATTCATATCTCAATGCAGAATGACCTGCCTGTACCTCATACTGTGGCCCATTGTTTTAGTCGACCCAGTAAGGGGAATTGTCATCCTTGATTACAATCCGTGTCACCTTGTCAGTGTTTAATATGTTTCACTGAGCTCTCCACTGATTTTACTAAACCCTATGGAGCAGAGGCACAGTCGACCCAAACTTTGCTTCCACAACAAGTCTATCATCCTACAGATCAGTCTGATTTTTCAGCGCTGGACTCCCTCAATATTATGTTAGTACTTCTCGTCGGGAAGGAGACCAAAAACTGCGAGTAATACTGCACAATGTTCGATGTGGCTTCTCATTAAGGCACTCTATTTCTGCACTTACTCCTGTACTCAAATCTCTCTGAAATCAAGAACAGACATGATATATCTTCATAAATACTCTCTGCTCATTTAATGTTGCTTTCAGTGACTGGTATACAGGGTGAACCAGATCCTTTTCAATATCATGACTACCCACTTGGTGAGTCCATGTCCTGTGACCAGCCTGTCAATTTCATTCCCAGCATTGGCTTCTGGCTTCACAACCCAGTCCTGTGACCAGCCTGTCAATTTCATTCCCAGCATTGGCTTCTGGCTTCACAACCCACGGACCTGCATGGACATAGGAGGTCAACACCTTAGAAAACAAAAACAAAAGAGGATGCATCCCTTTATAGATCGACATTTTTAACCAATCCTTTTCAAATGATAGGCTGCATTTTGATATTTCCCAGCAACGTACACAACTTCACATCTACCCACATTGCTCTCTATCTGCCACGATATTGTCATTCATTACACTTGTTTCAATCACCTTGGAGCATTTTTACATCCTCCTCAGCCATTCACAATATGACATCGTTCAGGGACATCACCAGGCTTGTCAATAATGCTTTTGATTCCCTGAGCCAAATGTTCCATATATGTTGTGAATCGCTGGGGTCGAAGGAGTTATCCCTTTGATAATCCACGTTACTTTCAATAAAATTCATCAGGCATGACGTCACACCGATAAAGCCATGCTGACTATCCTTGCTCAAATGGAGATCAAATGGAGATCAATTTTCTCCTTTCATATTTTCTCTAATATTTTCTCTAACGTTGCTCTAATACTCACTGGTCTATAGTTCCCTGGTATATCTGACCTACCCGTCCTGTAAAGTTGAACCACGTCGCTCCTCTGGCTACACTCCTTTGATCAGATTCTACGGAAAATATATTGGTCAGGACCTTTCCTCCCTTATTTCCAACAGCAGCCTTGGTTAAAACTCATCCGGACCATTTGTCCAAGTTTATACCAGCCAAAACCATCAAACCCCGCTCGAATCTTATATCAATCCGCTCGAGAGCTTCCCAGTCCATCTTCTCGAGGTCTGTCTCAGTATCTTCCTTCTCCCAAATAAAACACGCGTGAAAAATCTCCTGAAACATTCTATCAATTTTCCAGAGCTTCACATACAGATTGTCTCCTTCCCATCCGATGGGTTCTAATTGATAACTGGTAATATTATACTGCTTGATGTCCACGTGGAATATCTTGGTGTTGTCTCCAATGTTGCATGATCCTACTTCTCCATG
>NC_057717.1:13658045-13672556 GCF_004010195.1 Chiloscyllium plagiosum
GTGAAACAAGACCCTTGGTCACGTTGTGCTTCTAGGAGACGTTCTGTACCTTTATCCATGAAGACCTACAAAATATAACTCGTTACTTTTCCAGTAATTTCTCTCCTCTCTGTCCACGCCTTCATTGGTCCAAACCTGACCTTACTTCCACTTTCCTTTCAAATATTGACAGAGGTTTATCATCGGTCTTTAGGTTTGTGTTACTTTGCATTCTTGATCTCTTTTTAATTTTCTTATCAGTTTCTTAGTTACCCTTTGTTCCAATGAATCCACAATATCTGGTGTTTTTCTGAGCCATTTTACTTGACTTAGTACAATTTTTAACTTCTTTGGTTAACCATGGATGAATCATCTTTCCCTTTTGCTATTTGCACCTTGGAGGAAATATACTTTATAGTGTTTCTACAAAACAGACGTTACTTGCCTTCCATTCAATATTTTTCATCTACCTTTCAAATTCACTAACCGAACTTGTTCCTCGCTTCATCATGGCTTGCATGACTCCAATATGTACATGTAATTTAAGAAATAATACTGGTTTGTATTCTGACGTCATGTAAAATTCTATATATTAAGATCACTATTCCCAAAAGGTCCTTTACTGCAAGATTTCCAATTGGCTCCTCTGATCACACAAAACGAATTCCAAAATATTCTGATCTCGAGCTCGGTGCTCAAAATATTGTGAAAGGAAACTAGCTTGTACAAACTCATGAAACTCATTTCCCGCCGCATTAACATTCGCTTGGGTTGACATAGTTCAGATGCAGCTTGAATGTCTCCATCATTGCTGCATTACCCACAATCTTGCATTTTTAATTCGCTGTTGTGTAGCATAACCAACACTTGCATCACAAGTGACGTAATACTCCCATTAATGTTTGCTTCGACTTGCTGTTCCTAAGCTCCACCTTATTATAGTCTGTGGAGTCTGAGCGATGTCGGTTCTGGGGAGATTAATGGTATGTTCAGGCACAATGTTTCACGAGGCATATCTCAGTATTGATATTCTGTCGCCACACCTTATCTGCTCTTCTCAAACGTGCTTGGTAATCATTTTCATCAGGTCTTCCGTTATGCTCGTGGAGTAAAGAAGGACAATGAACATGCAACAATGCTGTGCATTCTCCCAGACATCTGAGACTGCTGGACGCTATTTGGGCAGCTTTTTGAGTCTGGCAAAGTGTTGTTGCTGTTGTGCAGGAGTTTAGTGAGAACACGCCTGGAGTCGTGTGTACAGATTTAATCTCCTCCTTGAGTAAACAATTTTGGCGTAAACTCAGATATTGTTCCCTCTACTGATTTGTGCTCATAGATCCAGTTTTGTTCGCTGAGATGTTAGATTCATTTTCAAGCGCTTCGTCGCCATACGAGGTAACATCATCAGTGAGCCTACAGATGAAGCGCTGCTTGACTTGGCCTGCTTTCTATTTGTGTGTTTAGGTATCCTTGAGTTGGTGATGTCATTTCCTGTGTTGATACTACTTTCTTACCTTTTCCTCAGGGGCGTGCAAAATGGAATTCCAGTGAGCATATTTGCTGATAGAGTTCCAGTTGGAATACCATGCTTCTCGGAGTTCGCGTGCGTATCTCTGTTTGGCTTGTCCCGGATGGATGTGTTGTCCCCGTCGAAGTAGTGCCCTTGCTCACCTGTATGTAAGGATTCGAGTGAGAGTGGTTCATGTCTTTTTTTGATCCAGTTATCGTTCATGCATCTTAGTGGATATTTTTATGACTTGTTTTTTGTAGTGTTTGTTACAGTTCTTTGCAAGGTATTTTGTACATGACATAAATTTTGTTTTGTGTCCGTATAAGTCCATTAGCTGCTGTTTTAGTCTGCCTGTGTGTTTATGGGCGACAATAATGTTAAGAGTTCTGAATAGTGTGGAAATCATTTCCGAGGTGTCTGTGATGTCGTGGAGAGTTGTTATGATTTGTGGACGTGTTTTGTCTGCCGGTTGGAGTTTTTTTGCTTAAAAATATGCGGACTGCCTTCGCTGAAGGTGTTAATCATAGAATCCACACAGTGTCTAAGCAAACCGTTTGGCCCATCCACTCAAAACTTTCAGTAAGGTGCTCGACAAGGTTTCCCATGGGAGTGTGTTTAGCAACGTTAGATCTCGTAGAATACAGGGAGAACTAGCCATTTGGATAAAGAACTGGCTCAATGATAGAAGACAGAGGGTGGTGGTGGAGGGTTGTTTTTCAGACTGGAAGCCTGTGACCAGTGGAGTGCCACAAGGATCGGTGCTGGGTCCTGTACGTTTTGTCATTGAAAGAAATGATTTGCATGCGGTACGCTTAGTAAGTTTGAAAATGACACCACAATTGGAGGTGAAGTTGACAGCGAAGAAGGTCACCTCAGTTTACAACAGGATATTGACCAGATGGGCCAAATGGACTGAGAACTGTCAGAGGGTGTTTAATTCAGATAAATGAGAGGTGCTGCATTTTGTGAAAGCAAATCTTACAGGACTTTTACACTTATTGATAAGGTCCGAGGGAGTGTTCCTGAACAAAGAGACCTTGGAGTGCAAGCTCATAACTCCTTGAAAGTGGAGTCGCAGGTAGATAGGATAGTGAAGAAGACGTTGAGTATGCTTTCCTTTATTGGTCAGAGTATTAAGTACAGGAGTCAGGAGGTCATGTTGCGGATGCACATGACATTGGTTAGGCCACTGTTGGAATATTGCTTGCAATTCTGGTCTCCTTCCTATCGGAAAGATGTTGTAAAACTTGAAAGGGTCCAGAAACGATTTACAAGGATGTTGCCAGAGTTGTAGGATTTGAGGTATAGGGAGAGGCTGAACAGGCTGGGGCTGTATTCCCTGTAGCGTCGGAGGCTGAGGGGTGACCTTATCGAGGTTTACAAAATTTTGAGGGACATGGATAGGATAAATGGACAAAGCATTTTCACTGTGGAAGGCGAGTCCAGAACTAGCGGGCATAGGTTTGGGGTGACAGGGGAAAGATATAAAAAGAGACCTAAGGGGCAACTTTTTTCACGCAGAGGGTGGTGCGTGTAGAAAATGAGCTGCTAGAGGAAGTGGTGGAGGCTGGTACAATTGCAACATTTAAGAGGCGTTTGGATGGGTATATGAATAGGAAGAGTTTGAAGGAATATGGGCCGGGTGCTGGCAGGTGGGAGAGATTGCCTTGGGATAACTACTCGGCACGGACGGGTTGGACCGAAGTGTCTGTTTCCATGCTGTACATCTCTATGACTCTATGATCCTGTGACGGCCGTCCTATCCAACCCACGCATGCACGCACACCATACAACATCTGTAACCCTGCATTTTCTATGACTAATGAATGTAGCCTGTACATCCCCAGATATTATGGCTAACTTAGCAAAGCCAATTTATCCATTTCGCATATGTTGGGAACAAGGGTGGAAACTGGAACAGCCAGCAGAAATCCTTGCAGACATGGGGAGAACGTGCAAATTCCACATAGCGAGTAACCTGTGGCAGGATTTGAACGCAGGTTCCTGGTACTGTGAGGTAGCAGTGCTAACCATTGAGCTACCCAGTATCAGCAGCGCAACTTTCTTGCACATTGAAGCAGCAACGCAGCATTTTCTTTCCGTCCAGGGAACTTTCACATGAATGTTGAACACGATGACCACTACAATACAGAAACGCATTGTGGCCGCTGATGCAATAAAGCTTCTATCCTGTGTTGCATCATGGATCACTTGGCAAGAAACAGATAATGGCTTGTTCTGTTCAACTTAAACAGAACTCAATCACACCAAAATTCAACATGACTCACTATCAGCGGTCAGAATGCTCACATTAAAGTATATTACCTGCACTTTAGCCTGTTTGACCACGCGACCACACTGAACACATAAGCAAAATCGGAAACCAGATCCTGAGGATATTACTGCTTCACTGGCTGCATAAAGGAAGTGATAGTAACAATAGGCCATCACCTTAACTGAACAGAACATTCTCTGATGAGGAGCAAATCCTGGCAACAGGAGTGGGAACTCTGTTTCTTTTAAACATTGGAATCACCTTCAGCCAGTAGCTGGCTCATTCCACATTATGGGGATGGATCAACAAGCTTATGGAACGACATCATGGCATTTGAGAGAAGTTTAACAAGGCATGGTTAATGTGAGTTGCAGGCTCGTGTTTGAAAATCAGAACACACTGTTTACTAAGCAAGCACTTTAACCAACTAAACCACAGTGCTATGTTAACATATGAGGGAAGAAGAAGCATTCTGATTCAATACGTATTAAATTTACAAGAATGACCGATGATCTTGTTATAAGACTCAGCAACCAAATGTAATTGCACAGTAAATCCAGGAGTGTGCTCCACTTCTCGAGACTGGAACACAAGAACAGCAGAAGTTGATTATTTAACACTTTTACAGCAGGTGATCAGGAGACTGATTAGTTCATAGATGTTGATACACCGTTTCAGGAAGAGGCCAGTAAACCCCTCCACACTGCAACACAGGATCCATAAGAGACGATGCAGCACCTTTATCCTGCTATGCGACAACAGCATGAGACCAAACAGTCTTCTCAGTGTTGCAACACAAGCATTAGAAGAGGCAAGAAAGTGACTGGAATCCGTCACACGAGGATAAGGGTATTCAGCCCATGGAGTCTGTTACACACGAACAGGAGAGAGTGGCAAGATCGTTTGCAATCTTTATGTGAACAGGAGGAGATAATTAAGTCGTGTTTCTGTTGTATGGAAACAGCAGAACATTGAACATAGAACATTACAGCGCAGTACAGGCTCCTCATCCCTCGATGTTGCGCCGACCTGTGTAATCAATGTGAAGCCTATCTATCCTACACTATTATATTTGCGCTTATATGATGGCAATTTAAATGTCATGAAAGTTGCTAAATCTACGACTGTTGTTGCAGTTCGTTCTACGCCCCTACTAAAGCCTAACTATAGACACTACATCTCACATCTGCCCTTTATCTATCACCCTTCAATGTAAATCTGTATCCCCGCGTTCTAGCCATCATCATCCGTGGAAAAAGTCTATCACTGTCCACCCTATGTAACCCGTCTGTTTTCCTATGTATCACACGTAAGACACACCTCAACCTTCTTATCTCTAATGACAACACCCTCAAAATTCTTACCTTTCCTCGTAAGATCTGCTTTGCATACCATGCAGCATCCCGGAAAATCTCAATGAACACTTTCCAAAGCTTTCACGTGCTTCCTATAATGCTGTGACCAGAACTTCGTGCATTACTCCAAGTGTGGCTGCACTGGAGTTTGTACATCTGCAACAGGACCTCGACACTCCGAAACCCATTCCCTCCTCCAATAAAAGCTAACAAACGGTGTGCCGTCTTAACAAGCTAATCAACTTCGGTAGCAACTTTCAGGAATCTATGTGCATGGATACCGATACCTCTCTGCTTATCTTCACTACAAGAATCTTACCATTAGCCCAGTACTCCTTACTCTTGTTGTTCCTTCCAAAGTGAATCTCCTCACACTTTTCCTAACAAAACTCCACTTGAAACCTCTATGACTAGACCTACAGCTTATGTCTCTGTAACCTGAAACATACTTCAGCACTGTCCACAACTCCACCGATTATTGCAACATCCATAAATTTACTAACACATCCACATACACTGCCAAATAGTGGGGCAAATGCCAGTGGCCCAAAACACATCCTTGTCGTACACCACCATTATCTGAACTCCAAGATGAACATTTCCCATTAACCACTACCTTCTGTCTTCTATCAGCTAACCAATTTCTGATCCTAACTACTAAATCACGCTCAATCCCATGCATCTGTATTTTGTGCAATGGTCTACTGTGGGGAACCTTATCAAACGCCTTACTGAAATCCGTATGCACTACATCACCATACCTCATCCATCATCACCACCACAAAGAACTCAATAAAGTTTGGGAGGCATGACGTAACATTCACAAAGCCAGGTTAACTATTCCTAATCAACTTAATCCTATCCAGATGATTAAAAATCCTATCTCTTCTAACCTTTTTCCAAAACTTACCCAGAACTGAAGTAAGATTATTCGTCTATATATAAAACAAAGCAGGACTCTCCCGACTCCCCTTCTTAAACAAAGGAAAAACATTTATTATCCTTCAGTCTTCTGGCAATATTACTGTAGACAATGACGACATGCGAAACAAAGCCAAAGGCTCTGCAATCTCCTCACTGGTTTCCCAGAGAATCCAAGGATAAATCCCATCCGGCTCAGGGCACTTATCTATTTCCAGACCTTCCAGAATTGCTAACAACTCCTCCATGTGAACCTCAGTCCCATCTTGACTTGTAACCTGTTTCTTAATACTCTCCTGGACAACATTTTCTTTGTCTGGAATGAATATTGATGAAAAATATTTATTTAATGTTTCCCCTATCTCGTCAGACTCCATACACAACTTCCCAGTGCTATCCCAGATTGGCCCTAATCTTACTTTATTCATTATTTTATTCCTGATATAACGATAGAAAACTTTAGCGTTTTCCTTGATCTTATCTGCCAATGACGTCTCATTTTCCATCCTGGCTCTTCTTCGCTCTATCTTAAGGACGAACTTGTAACTCTCAAGTTCACTAACTGAGCCTGCACATCTCATCCTAACATAATCCTTCTTCTTGACAAGAGATTCAACTTCTTCAGTAAATGACAACTCCCTCGCTCGACAACATCCTCCATGCCTGATAGATACATTATTACCAAGGATACACAGTAGCTGTTCATTGAATAAGCTCCGGATTTCAACTGTGCCCATCCCCTGCTGCTTGCTTCCTTACTCTATGCAGACAAGATCTTGCCCAAGATCATCATAATTGCCTTCCTGCCATCAAAAAATATTGCCCTGCTTTATATACCGATCCCTTTCATCACTAAAGTAAACATAATCGAATTGTGGTCGTTACCTCAAGATCAATCACACCTTCGATCTCATTTCAGGGATATTGGAGGGGACAGTTCAGTATCTCCAGCCTATATGGAGGGATGTAAGGAGACATTTCAGCCCTTCGAAATATTGTACTGCAGCTGGAAGATTCCATAAATCCCTAAACCCTTCCACAGCAACTGGGGGATAACTTCAGACCTTGCGCGGACTGGTCAGTAACGGAAAGGACATTCAGCCCGTGGAGACTGTAATGTAGAAAGACAAAGAACACATTCAGCCTTGATCTTAGACACAGTATTTATAAGGAAAAGATCAAAGGGGTGTACAACACATGCGCATGAATTGATAGCACCTAAGCTGGTTCTTAAAACTTTATTCAGTTAAATTGGAAATACAGGTTTTTACTGATTAACGTCAAATCCCAGAATTTCTTTCAAGTCACTGTGTCAATATACCTTCAGGTATTATTCATCTAAAGGAGGTGACACCTCTGGTCAGACAACGTGTTTTTGGCTTGAGGTCTTGTTTGGAGTCTGTCTGTGCATTCACCTGGAGTCTGGCTTATTTGATTTCCAAAGCAGGAGTTTATAAAATACCACATTGTCTGGAAATTGTGTGCTTTTTGAACAAAATATAATGCATCCTGAAATAGAAATCTGCAAATCGAAATTCAAACTGCAGATTTATATGTGTGTGCGTGTGAGAGAACGTGTGTTTGTGTGCGGAGGGTGTGGAGAGGGCAGCGGGGTAGCGGTGTGTGTGAGAGAGAGAGAGACACTGTGAGTGTGATTGCGTGTAAAGGGGAGAGTGAGTGTGTGCGTCCACGTTAAGACACAGAAAGGTATGACAGGAACCTTTCCTCAAACTCACTCGAGTTTCAGAGCTTCCCCTCTCTGCAGCCTCTGCTCCATTTGTTGTTCACGTTGCAGACCCAGATGGTGTAACTAGCCTCCCCATGTTCCATGGAGAATTGAGTCTCCAAGTCCTCAGACTCCCTGAATGTCTGAGGCAGCTCATAAGACACCCTCCAGCAAACCATCCCCAGCACCTGCATTTGTTTTTAAATAGCAGGAGACAGTTAGAAGCCTCTCAGCTTCACATTAGATGCCGGCTGCATTGTAATAATACTCGATGTGCACGATCATCTGAAAGGGACAAACACAGCCGTTCAGTGGGCAGGCACGCACCATATTACACGCACGTGTTTCAAAGCTGCTGAGACCACCGTTCCAACATGGAATACCACATGGGACACACCTAGAATTGAACAATAGCCCAGCACACATCATTTCATTGTTTCTAGGCTTCACAGTGACAGTACTCGATAGACACAGGAGCCAAAACATGGGAGGAACGAAAAGAACGGGCAGCGGGACTAACTGGAGGCGTTAGACCTTCGTGTGTCCAATCAAAAGAATGAGATCATGAAGAAAAGCATTGCTAGATGAGTTGAATGGTTTGTGGAACATTCTGGTGAATCCAATCTGCACCCCGCCACCCCTACTTCAGTACATCCTTCCTGCAACGTGGCTCCCAGAACTTCACATAGTATTCCATCTTGGCCTCACCAAAATCCTGAGTAACTCTTAACATCTATATCTCGACGAATAAAGGCAATATCTATTGTCCACAATGCCTTCTTAACTAGCCCATTAGCATGGACAGTCACACTCAGAGATTTGTGGAGAAGCACCATCGGAACATCCCAGTGTGCTGTCATTCATCAAGTACACCCCTGCCTGGGTGCAGGGGCGTACTTGATGAATGACAGAGTGCATCTGCTCATATTTATCAGGGTTACATTCCATCTGCTATTGATGTGCCCATCTGCCCGTTCTATCTTTTAATTTCTGAAGCATAATACCTTCCTCCTTACTGTCAAAAATACACTTACTTGTCACACTTACTCCAATCCCTCCACATTCACACCTACACCATTTATAAATGACACAAATAATAAGGAATAGAGCATTGATCTCTGCGTTACAAAGGGTTACACTTGTCTCCAGACACACAAGCAGCCTTCCAGAATCACCCTCTCCTTCCTGTCACTCAGACAATTTTTTTATATAACTTGCCAAGTTATCGTTGATGTCGTGAGATTTTACTTCATTGATCGGTTTCACATGTGTGGATATGTCAAAGGACTTGCTGAGACACAAGCAACCTTCCAGAAACACCCTCTCCTTCCCGTCACCAGACAATTTTTTTTATATAACTTGCCAAGTTATCGTTGATGTCGTGAGATTTTACTTGATTGATCGGTTTCACATGTGTGGATATGTCAAAGGACTTGCTGAGAAGCCTATTAAATGAATTCCTTGAAACATTTCAATAAAATTCATAAGGTATGACTTCCCTCTGATAATGCCCTGCTGACTATGCATGATCAAATATTGCTTCTCAAACTGGAGTTGAATCTTTCTCCTTCCCAATTTCTCCAATCGTTTCCCCAACAGGGAAATGATACTTACTGTTCTATCGTTCCCTGGTCTAATTCCACCACTCTTTCTGTAAAGTGAAACCATATCTGTCCTCCAGCATCTCTCCTGTGACCAGGTTCTATTTAAAAGAAATTGGACAGAGCCGTTCCTCCGCAGTCTCCAACAGCAACCTGGGCAATAAAACTCATCCGAATCACATGTCCAATTTTATATCAGAGAAAACAATAAATCCCAAATGACCCTTTATATCAGTCTTCTCAAAAGTTTGCCAGTTCATATTCTCGAATTCTGTTCTGAAGCCATCTTCTCCCATGTAAAACAGATGTGAAGTGTTTATGTGACAATCTATCAGTGTCCACCAGCTTCACACACAGATTGTCCTCTGGGTTTCTGATGGGTTCTAATTGTTCCCTGGTAATATTATTCAGCTTGATACCCTTTTGGCATACCTAGCGGTTCTCCCCAATCTTGTCTGCTCACAGTTCACCATGTCTCTGCGTTGGTCAGTCCCCTCTATTTGAATTTTCTCGTTTTCATTAAGATTATTACTCATTCGTTGGCCGAGTTCCTTCATTCGATAATCTAGCCACTGAGGGATTAATCTGCAGAATGCCCATGCAATATATCTGGTCAGTCTATTCTTCCTTAGATCAGGACACCAAATCTATACATAATACCCGAATTATAACACTTTGTATGCGATGCAAGGCATATTGACTTGTATTATGAGTAAATTACTGCAGATGCTAGAATTTATACTGAAAACAACAAATGCTGGAGATCACAACGGGTCAGACAACATCTGTGAGAGAAATCAAGCTAACGGTTTCAGTCAGGGTGACTCTTTACTGATTCCCTTTCAATGAAGCAAACCTAACTTTAACCTTCCCATTTGCACATGTTCCTCTCAATACCCATTGTTTCAATCGTTTCGAATAACTTACTGTGTGTACTCTTTTAAAATTCCTCCCGAATATCTAACTAAATCATATTCATTGGTTTCTCCATTGTTTTTGTCTTCAAGTGATATCTTCAAACAAAAATTTCGAAAATTATAACTGCCCGTTCATAACTGCAGAATCATGCTCTTGCAGTTTGTTATTTCTTTCTGAATGACCGACATCACATTATTTATCATAGATTCCAACAGACTCCCTGCTGTGTGTGGCAAGTTAACTGGTCTGTAGATCTCCACTCTCTCCCTTCCTGCCTTCTGCAATTTTTAGAATAATATTAGATTCTAAACAGTGTGGAAACAGGCCATTTGGCCCAGCAAGTCCAGATCGACCCTCCGAAGAGTAACCCACACAGTCCCATTTCCCTCAGACCATTGCACCGAGCAATTTAGCGTGGTCAATTCACTTGACCTGCTCGTCTTTGGACTGTGGGAGGAAAGTGGAGCAACCTGAGGAAACCCACGCAGCCACGGGGAAAAGATGCAGACTCCACACATAGAATGTGGAGGCGGTATTAGAACCTGGGGCCTTGGTGCCCTAAGGCAGCAGTGCTAACCACTGAACCACAGTGCCGCCCCGCGAATGAACGGCCATGTATTGGCCGGGTGTAGTGATAGGGGAGTCCAAAACTAGCGCGCATAGGTTTAAGGGGAAAAGGGGAAAACGTAAATGTGATCTAAACGCAACATTTTCATTCAGAGGGTGTTGCGCTTATGTAATGAGCTGGCAGGGCGACTAGACTGGGCACAGTATTTCAGAAGAGGCCTCACCTATGTCGTGTACAACCTCAACGTGACGTCCCACTTTCGATACTCAAAGGTCTGACCACTGACATTCGGCCATCAAGACTGTTAGGTAGAAGCGCCAGGAAGGCCGTTAGCCCACAGTGACTGCAAATAGGAACACCAGGAAGGATATTCAGCCCATCGAATGTGTAGACCAGGAACAGAATGAGGCTATACAACCACTCATGTCTCTTACACAGCAATCAGAGCAGATCTGTCATAGCCTTGTACCTGTTACACTGGAATTGAAAAAGAACGTAGAGTTTATGGAAAGGGAAGACATTATAAAAAAACACCTTGTAGCGGAAAAGGAAAACAGGCGAGTCACATTTTGTGAATGAAGGGAAATTGTTAGAATATGTTAGTAAGGAATTAATATCAGGAGATGTTCAATGTCAAACTACAATCCATCGCAGTCCAAATGATTTAATGGAGGATACATTGTGTTTGAATTATTTGTCTGAGGTTCTTTTTAAATGCGATACGCCAGGTGGATTAAAGGTATCCTATAGATATGTGATACCTGGACTTCCAGAAGGCATTGCATGACATGCCTCACAAAAGGTTAATATGCAAAACAAGAACATATGGCGTTAGGAAAAGCTTATTTGCTTGGAAAGAGAATTGGCTGATCAAAAAAAGCAATAATTCAGAGGTGCCAGTGTTGGAATTGGGTGGACAATGCCAAACGTCACACGGCACCAGATTATAGTTGAATGGGTTTACTTGAAAATACACGTTTTGTCGCTCTTATATCAGGTGTTCGTGAGAGAGGAAGATTTTAGACACAATATTTGTAAGGAAAAGATGAAAGGGTTGTGCAACTCACGTGCATGAATTTGAAACAACTGAGCTGGATCTGAAATCTTTAATCAGTTAGGATGGAGGTGCAAGTTTTGATTGATTAATATGCAAATCCCTCAATATCTTTTAAGTCACTGCCTGGAGATACCCTCAGGTATTACTGATGCAAATGACGTGACCCCTCCCATCCGACAATGTATTTCAGGGGTGACGTCTTGTTTGGATCATATCTGTGTCTTCACCGGGAATCTGACTGGTTCTATTTCCGAAGTAGGAGTTTATAAAATGCCACTTTGAACGTCAACACATTGTGTGCTCTTTGAACAAATTAGAATGTTTCAAAACTACAATTCTGCAAATGCAAATTCACACTGCAGGTTTATATGTCTGGGCGTGTGAGAGAAGTTGAGTGTGCACGTGGGTGTGGGGGAGAGAGAGAGAGAGAGACTGTAAGTGTGAGTGTTTGTAAAGGGGAGAGTGAGACTTTGTGTATCCACGTTAAGACACAGGCAGATACAGAAGATCCATTTCTGCAAACTCACTCACTCGGTAGTTTCAGAGCTTCCCTTCTCTGCAGCCTCTGCTCCATTTCTTATTCATGTTGCAGACCCAGATGCTGTAACTACCTTCCCCATGCTCCGTCCAGACTTGGGTCACCAAATCCTCAGGTCTCACAGAATGTCCAAGGTTGCCAACAGCACAACCTCCAGCAAACCATCCCCAGCACATCCACAAACTTTTCAATAACAGGAGTCAGTTAGAAACCTCTCAGCACCAAGTCAGTTGCCTGCTCCTTTACACTAATACTTGCGGGGTTTCTTCCTGTTACTGACCAGACGAACAGCTGAGAGGGGCAAAGACAGGCATTCAGTGGGCAGGCCCAGACTAAGTTTAACAGACGCCAGTCAAAGCTGCTGAAGGGCCACTTTGCAACATGGAGCACCACCTGGGATATACTTGGAGGTGAGCAACAGCCATGAACATACACCCCTGTCCATGGAGCACCACATGTGACTCCACAGGAAGTGAACAACAGCGCTGCACACACCATTTCATTGTTTCTGAGGTTCACAATGCCAACACTCGATACTTTCAGGAGCCAAGAACCAAAGCCAGGGAATGATACGGAGGGAGATTCACATGAAAGATGGAAACAGACAATTCATTAACTGAGAGCATATTGTGGAAACACTGGGGAAAGAAAAGGCAGGGGAGTGGGACTAAGTGGCGGAGGTAGACATTGGCGGGTCCAATCACAAAAATGAGTCCCTGAGTAAAAGCATTCCAAATCAGTTGAACAGTTTTTTTCCCCCTCTCCAATTCGAGTCAAAGAATCATAGAGATCAACGTCGCGGAAACAGACCCTTCAGTCTATCTCGTCCATGCCGACCATTTATCCCAACCCAATGTAGTTAGACATGCAAGCTCCCGGCCCGTATCTGTCCAAGCCCTTATTATTCATATGCACGTCCACATGCCTTTTAAATGTTGCAATTGTACTCGCCTCCACCACTTCCTCTGCAAGCTCATTCCATACATTTGCCAACCGCTGTGTGAACAATTTACCCCTTAGGTCTCTTTTATATCCTTCCTCTTTCATCAAAAACCTCTACCGTCTAGTTCTGGAATCCATCAACGCAGAGAAGGGATCTTGTTTATTTGTCCTCTTCATGTCCCTCATGATTTTATAAACCTCCATAAGGCCACCCTCAGCCTCCTACGCTCCATAGAAAAACAGCCTAAGCCTATTCGTTCTCTCCATATAACGCAAATCCACCAACCCTGGCAATATCATAGAACATAGAACATAGAACAGTACAGCACAGAACAGGCCGTTCAGCCCACGATGTTGTGCCGACCATTGATCCCCATTTAAGGTATACCTAATGTAGGAACCGTCAAATTTCTGTGACCATATGCATGTCCAGCAGTCTTTTAAATATCCCCAATGACTTCACTTCCACAACTGCAGTTGGCAACGCATTCCATGCTCTCACAACTCTCTGCGTAAAGAACCCGCCTCTGACATCTCCTCTATACTTTCCGCCAAAGAGCTTAAAACTATGACCCCTCCTGTTAACAATTTCTGCCCTGGGAAAACGTCTCTGGCTATCAAGTCTATTTATGCCTCTCATTATCTTGTACACCTCAATTAGTTCCCCTCTCTTCCTTCGGTTTTACAATGAAAAAGGTCCGAGCTCAGTCAACCTCTCTTCGTAAGATAAGCCCTCCATTCCAGGCAGCACCCTGGTAAACCTCCTCTGAACCCTCTCCAAAGCATCCACATCTTTTCTATAATAGGAAAACTGGAACTGGACACAGTATTCCAAGTGCTGTCGAACCAAAGTGTAACAGAGTTGTAACAAGATCTCACGGCTCTTAAACTCAATCCTCCTGTTAATAAAAGCCAAAACACCATATGCTTTATTAACAACCCTGTCTACTTGGGTGGCAACGTTAAGGGATCTATGTACCTGCACACCAAGATTCCGCTGTTCCTCCACACTGCCAAGAATCCTATCCTTAATCCTGTACTCAACTTTCAAATTCGACCTTCCGAAATACATCACTCTGCATTCATCTAGGTTGAACTCCATCTGCCACTTCTCAGCCCAT
>NC_057717.1:13673530-13681881 GCF_004010195.1 Chiloscyllium plagiosum
CCTCAGAATCCTTTCTAATACCTTGCAGACGACAGACGTGAGACTGACTTGTCTGTAATTGCCGGGGATTTAATTATTTTCTTTCTCGAAGAGAGGAATTACATTACAGTCCTCAGGTATGATTCCGGTGGAGACCGAGGATGCAAAGATCTTCAGAAGCGGCGAAGCAATTACATTTCTCACTTTCCAAAGCAGCCGAGGACAAATCTAGTCTGGCCCTGGTGACTTGTCAATCTTAATGTTTGTCAAAGCTTTCAGCACATGAGCTTCCTCAATCACTACCGTTCCAGCATGCTTACCTGCTCCTTAATGGTTTCATTCATTACAAGGTCGTTTTCTTCAGTAAATACAGAAGCAAAAATCTCATTTAGGTCTTCCCCTAGCTCCTCAGACTCTATACACAAGTTCCTTATGCTATCTTAACATCCTTGTTAATCTATTCGGAACTCTTTCAGGCTTCACAACATCCTTCCAATAAAAAGGAGACCAGGTTTTCTGAGTCTCCCACACAGAAACAGACCGCAAACCATAAACTGGTACAAGGTAGCAGCCCGACACGGAGAGCTGTGCAGACTATGCCAGTTTATTGCTCAGTAAGCGGGACTACCTGCATAGCATGTAGGGCTGTACCGATTATTCCATTGTATTGCTCAGTAAGCTAAACTATCTGCACAGCATGGGGAGTACTGCAAAACTTTGCCAGTACATTGCTGCTACACTTGCACTGCACATGTGACGAGCATGAGGAGATTTCCAGAAGATACTGCGAATGACAGTATACAGGGCTCCCATAAATGTATGTCACCATATGTCCACCCGACAGCTCAAGGCAAGGGGTTTATGTGGGTATTCGTGTGTGTCGATGGCAGTGATAGTTGTGAAAGTCTGTGAGAGTACACTCATGGTGGTAATCTTTTGAATAACTTGCAAGGATTGGGATAACAAACAGAGAGAGCCAGAGGAACAGTTCATGGGCAGATGTGAGGGTATGTAGAAGAATATTAAATTAAAGGCATTGCCAGACCCAATAACAATATGGATCAGTGCATACAGGAATGATAGATGCGTGGGATATTAGAATGAGTATCGAGTCAAAATTGTTTCTGCGGGTTTGGAGGTGGGAGTGTTATCAGCAGATTATTGCCATCATTACGACTGTATTTCATAGCTCAAGGATCAAATGACCGATGGGATGAGCCAGTGATGTATAATCTGGAGGTGCCTGTAGTTGAAATTAGGAATGATCATGAAATGGGGTCAGGAATGAGCTCGTGGTCAAATGGTTTACCGCATCTGTGGTACGCTAGTTTCGGCCTCAGATATTGACCAGAGATGGGATGGAGTCAGAGGAAGGAAATGGAGTTCATAACCAGAACAGTAGACGGTGACCGACATGTTCCCATACCAAAATCAAAAGGGCAGTGATACAATGAATCGTGGCTCTCAGCTGAATATTATTAGGTCAGCATGGAGATCCACGAGGGACACAGTCAGAACGAAAGAGGGAAAAATTAATCACACAACACCAAGTTATAATCCAACAGGTTTATTTGGATTATAACCTGGTGTTGTGTGATTTTTAACATTGTCCACCCCAATCCAACACTGGCACCTCCAAGTCAGAAGCAAAGAGGGAGAAAGTGAATAAACAGGTTCGTCATGCAGTTAGTAGTGGTCTGCAGAGAATTCGTATTAAGAGTCTCAGCAGGAACAATAACAACGACAAGGAGAGTAGAGTTATCAAAAGAACAGTTTTCCATTCAAACGAATTTTATAGAATTCGGTGATGAACAGTGGGAATTACCAGGATCATCAACAATTGCCCCGATTGTATAACGAAAATATTGAATCATGTAAAGTACACATTCGATCCTAAGTAGCAATGCGCATCGATCATATTATGTAGAATGAAGCCAAAGATCCCCAGATAAGCACCTGTTCATTGTTGCAACATTCCAGTCTATGATCTCTCCTCCCCTCTCACTGGAGCTGCTGCTTCCTGTTAGTGCTGTCGGTGATTCGCCTACTCATACTGTGTAATAACACACTGAATAAAGCCCATTTATTATTAAAAGATGGAAACTCTCTCTCGGGATAATAAGAATCGACAGAGATTGAAATTAATCACATTCACCGAATAAACAGGTCCTGACAGCAATATTCGAACTGCAATAAAAGTGAATTCTTACTCGGTCTGGATGGAATGGATGAATTTTGCTTAGGCATGGACTATAAATCTTTCAATCTTTTTAGTCTTTCTTCTGTGTATGTAGGAGCCAGTACACAGCAGGATTGTATATATTCCACCCTGTTTTATAAAATGAAGCAGGGATAAAAAGCAGATCAGCTGCATAATGTGTCCGGTGGGAAATTTCCAGAGACCATAATACAGTGTATAATATTTGTTGCCCAATGACTATGTTCAGTGCTGCTCCTGGTTTTAAGTTAACGGTTGTCAAATCATTCCATAACCTTGAGACATCATTCAGAGCATCCAGTTTGCTACTCGGGACAGGAGGAATCAGTTCTGTCCGCATCGTGCCTGTTACAAGGGGCAGAATGTGACAATTCAGCCTCATCGTACCTATTGCAGAGGAACAGGAGGACATTGTGCGTGTTACAGAGGGTTAGGAGAAGGCCATTTCTTCTTGAGCCTATTACACAGGGACAGAAGGGCATTATTCTGTTTTTTTGAGCCTGTTACGCCGTAACTATCAGTTTTATTATTAATTGTGGAGAAGGACAGTCGTGATATAGGTGTTGAAAGCCATTTTAGAACATTTTAGACAACCACTTTGAAAGGTTGTTTGAGAACCTAGTGGCAGGAAAGTGGGAGGGCTTCGCAAATGAGATTGCAGCGTCTAGCCATAGTATGTTCCTGTTCACGAGAAAGGCAAGACTAGTAGGCGTAGGGAATGCGAGATCTCGAGCGAAATTGAGACTTTGATCAAGAAAGAGAAGTAAGTATATGATAGGTATAGATAGCAGGGATCCAGTGAATACACTGGGGAGTTCAAGGGCTATAGGACAACTCAAGAGGGAAATCAGTTTGGCAAAATGCAGACATGATGTACCTACAGAAATTAGGGTAAGAGAGGATCGAAATGATTCCAAATTAATTCACAAGAATAACTAGCACGAGAGCAGATCTCCTTAAAAATCACCAAGGTCGCCTATGCTTGGATTCAAAGGAGATGGGTGAGATAGTAAATGAAAATTTCGCATCAGCATATACTGTGAGGAAGGATATAGCAGGTAGACAACTTGGGGAAATAAATAATAATAATATCATTTTACCGAAGAGGTGGACCTAGAATTCTTAAAGTGCATTAAGGTAGATAAATCTCTGGGAACAGAACATGTGTACCAGATAACTCTGCGAGAATTTAGGGAAAATATCGCTGGGCACCATGTGAGATAGTTCTATCATGGATAGTCTCGCGAAGGTGTTGGAAGACTGGAGGGTGGCAAATGTTGTGTCATTCGTTCAGAAAGATGGTAAGGAAAAGTAAGGGAACTATAGACCTTGCGTCTGACGTCAGTGGAGGGCATCTTGTTCGCAGAGAGGCTGTGGATTCTGAGGAACAGGATTTACATGTGTTTGGAAAGGCAAGGACTGATTAGGGATAGTAACCATGGCTTTGTGCTTGGGAAACCATATATCATTAACTTGACTGAGACATTTGAAGAAGTGATGAAGAAGATTGATGAAGGCACAGCAGTGGATGTTGACTACATGGACTGCGGTAAGGCTTTCATAAAACGTTCCTCATCGCAAACTGGTTAGCAAGGTTAGATCACGTGGAATCCAGGGAGAGCTGGGAGTATGTGTCTCGAAGGTTAGAGACAGAGGTGGTGGTCTAGGGTTGTTTTTGGGACTCGTGGTCTGTGCATACTGGTGTACACAAGAATCTAATGGACTTTGAAATTTAAATAAATGAACTGAATGTGAATGTAATATGAATTGATGGAGAGTATGTGGATAATACCAAAATTAGTGATGTAGTGGACAATGAAGATGATTAACTCAGAGTACAGTGGACCCATGATCAGATGGGTCAAAGGGCCCAGGAGTGGCTGATATTTAATTTGACAATCGGAAAGTGTAGCATTTCGGTAAGTCAAATCAGAGCAGCACTTATGGGTAGGATCCTCAGAAGTGTCGCAAAAACAGACATGTTAAGAAGAATTATAGAAGCCCCCTCGCATGGAAATATTGCTACGCGGACCATTGAGTCCACACTGACCCTCCAAATACCATCCAACCATACACACTGTTAGATCACCCTGGTAACTATACATTTCCCACAGCTAATCCACTACAACTGAAGATACTGATAGGCAACGTAGCAAGGGAACAACACCAAACTTGCACATTTTTGGACTGTGAGAGGACAGCCAAAAACCCCGAGGATACTCGCACAGACCCAGGGAGAATGCAGAAAACCCACACGGACAGTCACCCAAGGGTGGGATCGAGTCCGGGTCCTTGGTGCTTTGCGCGAGCAGTGCAAAGCACTGAGCCACCGTGCCACCCCAGTGGTCTGCTCAGAGTGACTGCATTCTCCCACTTTCATAAGAAACTTCACATCTGATCAGATGATGTCGAATTCCAGTGGGGTCTCTGTGACATGACATCCTTTACCGTCACCCGATTATTCAAATGCCCCCATACACTGATGGACAGGGCCTTCAGCTGTTAATAACCATCTCCTGCACTTCTGTTTTTTGCCCTTCTCCTCCTTCCAAGATCAAGTCATCCATTGAAACTGCAGTATGCACCGACAGTTGAACTGCACTAAACCAAAGAGCTGCACATGCTGGAGATAGAGTCATAGAAAGATAGAGATGTGCAGCATGGACACAGACCCTTCGGTCCAACCCGTCCATGCCGACCAGATATCCCAACTCAATCGAGTCCCATCTGTCAGCACCCAGCCCGTATCCCTACATACCCTTCCTATTCATATACCTATCTAAATGCCTCTTAAATGTTGCAACTGTACCAGTCTCTCCCACATCCTCTGGCAGCTCATTCCATGCACATACCTCCCTCTGCGTGAAAAAATACCCTTTAGTTCTCTTTTATATCTTTCCCCTCTCACCCTAAACCTATGTCCTCTTGTTCTGGACTTCACGGCTTCAGGGAAAAGAATTTGTCTATTTACCCTATCCATGCCCCTCATAATTTTGTAAACCTCTATAAGGTCACCCCGCAGTGTTCGACGCTACAGGGAAAACACCCCAGACTATTCAGCCTCTCCCTATAGCTCAGATCATCAAATTCTGGCAACATCCTTGTAAATGTTTTCAGAACCCGACCAAGTTTCACAACATCTTTCCGATCGGAAGGAAACCAGAATTGCACGCAATATTCCAACAGTGGCCTAACCAATGTCCTGTACTGCCGCAACATGACCTCTCAACTCCTGTACTCAATACTCTGACCAATAAAGAAAAGCATACCAAACGCCGTCTTCACTATCCCATCTACCTGCGACTCCATTTTCAAGGAGATATGAACCTGCACTTCAACGTCTCTTTGTTCAGCAACACTCCCTAGGACCTTACCATTAAGTCTATATGCCCTGCTAAGGTTTGCTTTCCCAAAATGTAGCACCTCGCATTTATCTGAATTAAACTCCCTCTGCCTCTTCTCAATCTATTGGTCCATCTGATCCAGATCCTGTTGTTACCTGAGGTAACCCTCTTTGCTGTCCACTACACCTCCAACTTTGGTGTCATCTGCAAACTTACTAACTGTACCTCTTATGTACGCATCCAAATCATTTATTTAAATGACAAAAAGTAGAGGTCCCAGCACCGATCCTTGTGGCACTCCACTGGTCATAGGCCTCCAGTCTGAAAAACACCCCTCTGCCACCACCCTCTGTCTTCTACCATTGAGCCAGTTCTGTATCCAAATTGCTAGCTTTCCCTTTATTCCATGAGATCTAACCTTGCTAATCAGTCTCCCATGGGGAAGCTTGTCAAACGCCTTACTGAAGTCCATATAGATCACATGGACTGCTCTGCCCTCATCAATCTTCTTTGTTACTTCTTCACAAAACTCAAGCAAATTTGTGAGACATGATTTCCCACGCACAAAGCCATCTTGGTTATCCCGAATTAGCTCTTGCCTTTCCAAATACATGTACATCCTGTCCCTCAGGATTCCCTCCAACAATTTGCCCACCACCGAGGTCAGGCTCTCTGGTCTATAGTTCCCTGGCTTGTCTTTACCGCCCTTCCTAAACAGTTGGCACAACGTTTGCCAACCTCCAGGCTTCCGCCACCTCATCTGTGACTATCGATGATACAAATATCTCAGCAAGAGGCCCAGCAATCACTTCTCTAGCTTCCCACAAAGACCTCGGGTACACCTGATCAGGTCCTGGGAATTTATCCACTTTTAACCGTTTCAAAACACGTTTTGCCCTCCTGATTTCCCTCTTAAGTGTACTCTTAGTTTCGTTATACTCCTCTAAGGATTCACTCGATCGATCCTGTCTATACATGATATATGCTTCCTTCTTTTTCTTAACCAAACCCTCAATTTCTTTAGTCATCCAGTATTCCCTATACCTACCAGCCTTCCCTTTCACCCTGACAGAAATATACTTTCTCTGGATTCTCGTTTTCTCATTTCTGAAGGCTTCCCATTTTCCAGCAGTCCCTTTACCTGTGAACATCTGCCTCCAATCACCTTTCGAAAGTTCTTGCCTAATACCATCAAAATTGGCCGTTCTCCAATTTAGAACTTCAACTTTTAAATCTGGTCTATCCTTTTTCATCACGATTTTAAAACGAATAGAATTATGGTCGTCGGCCCCAAAGTGCTCCCCCACTGATATATCAGTCACCTGCCCTGCCTTACTTTCCAAGAGTAGGTCAAGTTTTGCATCTTCTTTAGTCAGGTACATCCACATACTGAATCAAAACATTGTCTTGAACACATTAAGAATTTCCTCTCCATCTAAACCTTTAACACTATGGCAGTTCCAGTCGATATTTGGAAAGTTCAAATCCACTGCCATAACTACCCTATATCTGTTCTGATGAGGGGCACCCAGATTTGAAATGATGATTCTGCTTTCTTCTTAAAGATTGTACGAGACCCGTTGAGCTTGCTAGCAATTTCTTGCATGTCTAATTCCATGTTGAGAATATGCAGAAAATTTGACATTCAGGTTTGCCTTCGATATATAGCTCCCACCAAAATTTGCTTCTCCTTGTTTTTCCTGAGCACCAGCCAAACTGTCTCTTTGTAATCTGAGCACTATGGGCTGTGCTGAGATTAATGAAAGATTCAGCAGGATGTTTCCTGACGACGTTTTTGATGTTAATACAGTCTCGCTGCCTCATGTTTGTTCTTCTCAATAGGTATGATGAGATTTTCACTTGTTCTCCCCTAACACTGGCGGAGTGGAAAAGGACAATGATCTTCCCACAATTCTGTACGTTTCTTTCGATGACTGAGACTGCTTTCACATTGTTTTGTGGGGGGGGGGTGGAGTGATAAATTAAGAGCAGGCAGGCAGGCAACATGGTCTGGTAATATGGCCTGCGCTCCACGTCCTGGGGGAAAGGAAAGTCTTGCCTGGGACCCTCCCCAAGCAGGAGCAGTTCTCAGCACATGCCCACAATCCGGGTTTAGGAGGGCAGTAAGGTCCTCCTGCCTGCCAGTGCAGGTTCAATGTCAAGGGATTTGCAGTGTGGCTCCACGTGTACTGTGCGTGTTCCAGTGCACTGTATGAATTCAACGATCTCAATGGTTCCGGTATGCCGGGTAATTCCAGGTTCCCCGGTGAAGGGGGAGGTGTTGTGGGTGTGGTATGCATTAAAAAGTGGAGGAAACCCAACGTGATTCTCACTGTGAGGACTCGAACACCGCTTAATGTGCGGAGTTTGGTGAGATCCACTGAGCCTTATGGTGGCAGTCTCTCATCAAACTCAATTCAACTGCCATTTTGCATAAAACTAACATTAATCGTTTAGATTAATCCATAGGAACAGAAGGAACAGGAAGAGGTATAGGACACCAAGCCCCTCAAGCCTCTCCACCATTCAATAAGATTATTGCGGATCTTTTCATAAAATCAGCTCCACTTGCTCGCCCTCTCACCATAACCCTGAATTACTTCACTGTTCCAAAATGTACCTTTGCCTTAAACACATTCAGCGAGGTCTGCTCATCTACTTCAATGAGCAGGGAATTCCTGATTCAGGTGAAGATGTTCCCACTCGACTCAGTCGTAAATCACCTCTCTCTCATTTTGAGGCTACATCCCTTAGTTTCCGTTTCACCCACCAGTGGAAACAACTCCCTACTTTAATCTTATTTATTCCCT
>NC_057717.1:13682381-13686272 GCF_004010195.1 Chiloscyllium plagiosum
TCCATCCAGACCGAGTAAGAATTCACTTTTATTGCAGTTCGAATATTGCTGTCAGGACCTGTTTGTTCGGTGAATGTGATTAATGTCAATCTCAGTCGATTCTTATTATCGCGATAGAGAGTTTCCATCTTTTAACAACAAATGGGCTTTATTCAGTGTGTTATTACACAGTATGAGTAGGAGAATTACCGACAGCACTAACAGGAAGCAGCAGCTCCAGTGAGAGGGGGGGGGGGGGGAAGGGATCATAGACTGAAATGTTGCAACAATGAACAGGTGCTTATCTGGGGATCTTTGGCTTCAATCTACATAAAATGATCGATGGGCATTGCTACTTAGGATCGAATGTGCACTTTACATGATTCAATATTTTTGTTATACAATCGGGGCAATTGTTGGTGATCCTGGTAATTCCTACTGTTCATCCACGAATTCTATAAACCTCGTTTGAATGGAAAACTGTTCTTTTGATAACTCTACTCTCCTTGTCGTTGTTATTGTTCCTGCTGAGACTCTTAATACGAATTTTCTGCAGACCACTACTAACTGCATGACGAACCTGTTTATTCACTGTCTCCCTCTTTGCTTCTGACTTGGAGGTGCCAGTGTTGGATTGGGGTGGACAATGTTAAAAATCACACAACACCAGGTTATAATCCAAATAAACCTGTTGGATTATAACTTGGTGTTGTGTGATTAACTTTTCCCTCTTTCCTTCTGACTGTGTCCCTCGTGGATCTCCATGCTGACCTAATAATATTCAGCTGAGAGCCACGATTCAATGTATCACTGCCCTTTTTATTTTGGTATGGGAACATGTAGGTCACCGTCTACTGTTCTGGTTATGAACTCCATTTCCTTCCTCTGACTCCATCCCATCTCTGGTCAATATCTGAGGTCGAAACTAGCGTACCACAGATGCGGTAAACCCTTTGACCACGAGCTAATTCCTGACCCCATTTCATGATCATTCCTAATTTCAACTACAGGCACCTCCAGATTATACATCACTGGCTCATCCCATTGTTCATTTGATCCTTGAGCTATGAAATACAGTCGTAATGATGGCAATAATCTGCTGATAACACTCCCACCTCCAAACCCGCAGAAACAATTTTGACTCGATACTCCATGGTTCTTATTTGAAATCATTCTAATATCCCACGCATCTATCATTCCTGTATGTACTGATCCATATTGTTATTGGGTCTGGCAATGCCTTTAATTTAATATTCTTCCACGCACCCTCACATCTGCCCATGAACTGTTTCTCTGGCTCTCTCTGTTTGTTATCCCAATCCTTGCAAGTTATTCATAAGATTACCTCCATGAGTGTACTCTCACAGACTTTCACAACTATCACTGCCATCGACACACACGAATACCCACATAAACCCCTTGCCTTGAGCTGTCGGGTGAACATATAGTGACATACATTTGTGGGAGCCCTGTATACTGTCATTCGCAGTATCTTCTGGAAATCTCCTCATGCTCGTCACATGTGCAGTGCAAGTGTAGCAGCAATGTGCTGGCAAAGTTTTGCAGTGCTCCCCATGCTGTGCAGATAGTTTAGCTTACTGAGCAATACAATGGAATAATCTGTACAGCCCTCCATGCTATGCAGGTAGTCCAGCTTACTGAGCAATAAACTGACATAGTCTGCACAGCTCTCCGTGCCGACAAGTTGATGAGGGTCGAGCGGTATTTCATGATCATTCCTAATTTCAACGACAGGCACCTCCAGATTATACATCACTGGCTCATCCCATTGTTCATTTGATCCTTGAGCTATGAAACACAGTCGTAATGATGGCAATAATCTGCTGATAACACTCCCACCTCCAAACCCGCAGAAACAATTTTGACTCGATACTCCATGGTTCTTATTTGAAATCATTCTAATATCCCACGCATCTATCATTCCTGTATATACTGATCCATATTGTTATTGGGTCTGGCAATGCCTTTAATTTAATATTCTTCCACGCACCCTCACATCTGCCCATGAACTGTTTCTCTGGCTCTCTCTGTTTGTTATCCCAATCCTTGCAAGTTATTCATAACATTACCTCCATGAGTGTACTCTCACAGACTTTCACAACTATCACTGCCATCGACACACACGAATACCCACATAAACCCCTTGCCTTGAGCTGTGGGGTGGACATATAGTGACATACATTTGTGGGAGCCCTGTATACTGTTATACGCAGTATCTTCTGGAAATCTCCTCATGCTCGTCACATGTGCAATGCAAGTATAGCAGCAATGTACTGGCAAGGTTTTGCAGTACTCCCCATGCTGTGCAGATAGTTTAGCTTACTGAGCAATACAATAATCTGTACAGCCCTCCATGCTATGCAGGTAGTCCAGCTTACTGAGCAATAAACTGACATAGTCTGCACAGCTCTCCGTGCCGGGCTGCTACATTGTACCAGTTTATGGTTTGCGGTCTGTTTCTGTGTGGGAGACTCAGAAAACCTGGTCTCCTTCTTATCGGAAGGATGTTGTGAAGCCTGAAAGAGTTCCGAATAGATTAACAAGGATGTTAAGATAGCATAGGGAACTTGTGTAAAGAGTCTGAGGAGGTAGGGGAAGACCTAAATGAGATTTTTGCTTCTGTCTTTACTGACGAAAACGACCTTGTAATGAATGAAACCATTAAGGAGCAGGTAAGCATGCTGGAACGGTAGAGATTGAGGAAGCTCATGTGCTGAAAACTTTGACAAACATGAAGATTGACAAGTCGCCAGGGCCAGACCAGATTTGTCCTCGGCTGCTTTGGAAAGCGAGAAATGTAATTGCTTCGCCGCTTCCGAAGATCTTTGCATCCTCGGTCTCCACCGGAGTCGCACCTGAGGACTGTAATGTAATTCCTCTCTTCAATAAAGAAAATAAGTAAATCCCTGGCAATTACAGACCAGTCAGTCTCACGTCTGTCGTCTGCAAGGTATTAGAAAGGATTCTGAGGGATAGGATTTATGACCATCTGGAAGAGCATGGCTTGATCAAATGCAGTCAGCACAGCTTTGTGAGGGGCAGGTCACGCCTCACAAATCTTATTGAGTTCTTTAAGGGTGTTACTCGACAAGTTGATGAGGGTCGCGCGGTGGATGCGGTGTATGTGGACTTCAGTAAGGCATTTGATAATATTCCCCATGGCTCGTTCAGAAAGTCTGGAGGAATGGGATACAGAGAAATTCAGCTGTCTGGATACAGAATTGGCTGGTCAACAGAAGACAGCAGGTGGTAGTGGAAGGAAAGTATTCTGCTGAAAAGTCAGTGGTGAGTGGTTTTCCACAGGGCTCTGTTCTTGGGACTCTACTCTTTGTAATTTTTATTCATGACGTGGATGAGGAGATTGAAGGATGGGTTAGCAGGTTTACAGACGACACAAAGGTTGGAGGTGTCTTTGACAGAATAGAGGACTGTTGTAAGCTGCAGCGTAACATTGACAGGAAGCAGAGATGGGCTGAGAAGTGGCAGATGGAGTTCAACCTGGATGAATGCAGAGTGATGTATTTTGGAAGGTCGAACTTGAAAGTTGAGTACAGGATTAAGGATAGGATTCTTGGCAGTGTGGAGGAACAGCGGGATCTTGGTGTGCAGGTACATAGATCCCTTAAAATTGCCATCCAAGTAGACAGTGTTGTTCAGAAAGCATATGGTGTTTTGGCTTTTATTAACAAGGGGATTGAGTTTAAGAGCCGTGAGATCTTGTTACAACTCTATAAAACTTTGGTTAGATAGCATTTGGAATACTGTGTCCAGTTCTAGTTGCCCTATTTTCGGAAAGATGTGGATGCTTTGGAGAGGGTTCAGAGGAGGTTTACCAGGATGCTGCCTGGAATGGAGGGCTTATCTTACGAAGAGAGGTTGACTGAGCTCGGA
>NC_057717.1:13686395-13700976 GCF_004010195.1 Chiloscyllium plagiosum
GTTCCTACATTAGGTTTACCTTAAATGGGGATCAATGGTCGGCACAACATCGTGGGCTGAACGGCCTGTTCTGTGCTGTACTGTTCTATGTTCTATGTTCTATGATATTGCCAGGGTTGGTGGATTTGCGTTATATGGAGAGAACGAATAGGCTTAGGCTGTTTTTCCATGGAGCGTAGGAGGCTGAGGGTGGCCTTATGGAGGTTTATAAAATCATGAGGGACATGAAGAGGACAAATAAACAAGATCCCTTCTCTGCTTTGGGAGATTCCAGAACTAGACGGTAGAGGTTTTTGGTGAAAGAGGAAGGATATAAAAGAGACCTAAGTGGTAAATTGTTCACACAGCGGTTGGTACATATATGGAATGAGCTTGCAGAGGAATTGGTGGAGGCGAACACATTTGCAACATTTAAAAGGCATGTGGACGTGCATATGAATAATAAGGGCTTGGACAGATACGGGCCGGGAGCTTGCATGTCTAACTACATTGGGTTGGGATAAATGGTCGGCATGGACGAGATAGACTGAAGGGTCTGTTTCCGCGACGCTGATCTCTATGATTCTTTGACTCGAATTGGATAGGGGAAAAAGAAAACTGTTCAACTGATTTGGAATGCTTTTATTCAGGGACTCATGTTTGTGATTGGACCCGCCAATGACTACCTCCGCCAGTTAGTCCCACTCCCCTGCCTTTTCTTTCCCCAGTGTTTCCACAATATGCTCTCAGTTAATGAATTGTCTGTTTCTATCTTTCATGTGAATCTCCCTCCGTATCATTCCCTGGCTTTGGTTCTTGGCTCCTGAATGTATCGAGTGTTGGCATTGTGAACCTCAGAAACAATGAAATGGTGTGTGCAGCGCTGTTGTTCACTTCCTGTGGAGTCACATGTGGTGCTTCATGGACAGGGGTGTATGTGCATGGCTGTTGCTCACCTCCAAGTATATCCCAGGTGGTGCTCCATGTTGCAAAGTGGCCCTTCAGCAGCTTTGACTGGCGTCTGTTAAACTTGGTCTGGGCCTGCCCACTGAATGCCTGTCTTTGCCCCTCGCAGCTGTTCGTCTGGTCAGTAACAGGAAGAAACCCCGCAAGTATTATTGTAAAGGAGCAGGCATCTGACTTGGTGCTGAGAGGTTTCTAACTGACTCCTGTTATTGAAACGTTTGTGGATGTGCTGGGGATGGTTTGCTGGAGGTTGTGCTGTTGGCTGCCTTGGACATTCTGTGAGACCTGAGGATTTGGTGACCCAAGTCTGGACGGAGCATGGGGAAGGTAGTTACAGCATCTGGGTCTGCAACATGAATAAGAAATGGAGCAGAGGCTGCAGAGAAGGTAAGCTCTGAAACTACCGAGTGAGTGAGTTTGCAGAAATGGACCTTCTGTATCTGCCTGTGTCTTAACGTGGATACACAAAGTCTCACTCTCCCCTTTACACACACTCACACTTACAGTGTCTCTCTCTCCCTTTCCCCCCACCCACGTGCACACTCAACTTCTCTCACACACCCAGACATATAAATCTGCAGTGTGAATTTGCATTTGCAGATTTGTAGTTTTGAAACATTCTAATTTGTTCAAAGAGCACACAATTTGTTGATGTTCAAAGTGGCATTTTATAAACTGCTACTTCGGAAATAGAGCCAGTCAGATTCCCGGTGAAGACACATATTATTCAAACAAGACGTCACCCCTGAAATATATTGTCGGACGCGAGGGGTCACCTCATTTGCATCATTAATACCTGAGGGTATCTCCAGGCAGTGATTTGAAAGAAATTGAGGGATTTGCATACTAATCAATCAAAACTTGCACCTCCATCCTAACTGATTAAAGATTTCAGATCCATCTCAGTTGTTTTAAATTCATGCAGGTGAGTTGCACAATCCTTTCATCTTTTCCTTACAAATATTGTGTCTAAAATCTTCCTCTCTCACGAACACCTGATATAAGACCGACAAAACGTGTATTTTCAAGTAAAACCATTCAACTATAATCTGGTGCCATGTGACTTTTGGCATTGTCCACCCAATTCCAACACTGGCACCTCTGAATTATTGCTTTTCTTTGGTCAGCCAATTCTCTTTCCAAGCAAATAAGCTTTTCCTAACGCCATATGTTCTTGTTTTGCATATTAATCTTTTGTGAGGCATGTCATGCAATGCCTTCTGGAAGTCCAGGTATCACATATCTATAGGATACCTTTAATCCACCTGGCTTGTCGCATTTAAAAAGAACCTCAGACAAATAATTCAAACACAATGTATCCTCCATTAAATGATTTGGACTGCGATGGATTGTAGTTTGACATTGAAAATCTCCTGATATTAATTCCTCACTAACATATTCTAACAATTTCCCTTCATTCACAAAATGTGACTCGCCTGTTTTTCTTTTCCGCTACAACGTGTTTTTCATAATTTCTTCCCTTTCCATAAACTCTACGTTCTTTTTCAATTCCTGTGTAACAGGTGCAAGGCTATGACAGATCTGCTCTGATTGCGGGGTAAGCGAAATGAGTGGTTGTGTAGCCTCATTCTGTTCCTGGTTTACACATTCGATGGGCTGAATATCCTTCCTGCTGTTCCTATTTGCAGTCACTGTGGGCTAAATGCCTTCCTGGCGCTTCTACCTAACAGTCTTGATGGCCGGAATGTCAGTGGTCAGACCTTTGAGTATCGAAAGTGGGACATCAAGTTGAGGTTGTACACGACATTGGTGAGGCCTCTTCTGGAATACTGTGCCCAGTCTAGTCGCCCTGCCAGCTCATTACATAAGCGCAACACCCTCTGAATGAAAATGTTGCGTTTAGATCACATTTACGTTTTCCCCTTTCCCCTTAAACCTATGCGCGCTAGTTTTGGACTCCCCTATCACTACTCCCGGCCAATACATGGCCGTTCATTGGCGGGGCGGCACTGTGACTCAGTGGTTACCACTGCTGCCTCAGAGCACCAAGGTCCCAGGTGAGAATACCGCCTCCACATTTCTGTGTGGAGTCTGCATCTTTTCCCCGTGGCTGCGTGGGTTTCCTCAGGTTGCTCCGCTTTCCTCCCACAGTCCAAAGACGTGCAGGTCAAGTGAAGTGACCATGCTAAATTGCTAGGTGCAATAGTCTGAGGGAAATGGGACTATGTGGGTTACTCTTCGGAGGGTCGGTCTGGACTTGTTGGACCAAATGGCCTGTTTCCACACTGTTTAGAATCTAATCTTATTATAACAATTGCAGAAGGCAGGAAGGGAGAGAGTGGAGATCTACAGACCAGTTAAGTTGCCACACACAGCAGGGAGTCTGTTGGAATCTATGATAAATAATGTGATGTCGGTCATTCAGAAAGTAATAACAAACTGCAAGCGCATGATTCTGCAGGTATGAACGGGCAGTTATAATTTTCGAAATTTTTGTTTGAAGATATCACTTGAAGACAAAAACAACGGAGAACCAATTAATATGATTTAGTTGGATATTCGGGAGGAATTTTAAAAGAATACACACAGTAAGTTATTCGAAACGATTGAAACAATGGGTATTGAGAGGAACATGTGCAAATGGGAAGTTTAAAGTTAGGTTTGCTTCATTTAAAGGGAATCAGATAAAGAGTCACCCTGACTGAAACCGGTAGCTTGCTTTCTCTCACAGAAGTTGTCTGACCCGCTGTGATCTCAAGCATTTGTTGTTTTCAGTATAAATTCTAGCATCTGCAGTAATTTACTCATAATACAAGTCAATATGCCTTGCATCGCATACGAAGTGTTATAACTCGGGTATTATGTATAGTTTTGGTGTCCTGATCTAAGGAAGAATAGACTGACCACATATAATGCATGGGCATTCTGAAGATTAATCCCTCAGATGGCTAGATTATCGAATGAAGGAACTCGGCCAGCGAATGAGTAATAATCTTAATGAAAACGAGAAAATTCACATAGAGGGGACTGACCAACGCATAGACATGGTGAAGTGTGAGCAGACAAGATTGGGGAGAACTGCAAGGTATGCCACAAGGATATCAAGCTGAATAATATTACCAGGGAACAATTAGAACCCATCAGAAACCCAGAGGACAACCTGTGTGTGAAGCTGGTGGACACTGATAGATTGTCACATAAACACTTAACATCTGTTTTACATGGGAGAAGGTGGCTTCAGAACAGAATTCGAGAATATGAACTGGCAAACTTTTGAGAAGACTGATATCAAGTTTCATTTGGGATTTATTGTTTTGTCTGATATAAAATTGGACATGTGATTCGGATGAGTTTTATTGCCCAGGTTGCTGTTGGAGACTGCGGAGGAACGGCTCTGTCCAATTTCTTTTAAATAGAACCTGGTCACAGGAGTGATGCTGGAGGACAGATATGGTTTCACTTTACAGAAAGAGTGGTGGAAATAGACCAGGGAACGATAGAACAGTAAGTATCATTTCCCTGTTGGGGAACCGATTGGAGAAATTGGGAAGGAGAAAGATTCATCTCCAGTTTGAGAAGCAATATTTGATCATGCATTGTTAGCAGGGCATTATCAGAGGGAAGTCATACCTTATGAATTTGATTGAAATGTTTCAAGGAACTCGTTTAATGGGCTTCTCAGCAAATCCTTTGACATAGCCCCACATGTGAAACTGATCAATCAAGTAAAATCTCATGACATCAACGATAACTTGGCAAGTTATATAAAAAAAATTGTCTGAGTGACAGGAAGGAGAGGGTGTTTCTGGAAGGCTGCTTGTGTGTCTGGAGACAAGTGTAACCCGTTGTAACGCAGAGATCAATGCTGTATCCCTTATTATTTGTGTTATTTATAAATGGTGTAGGTGTGAATGTAGAGGGATTGGAGTAAGTGTGACAAGTAAGTGTATTTTTGACAGTGAGGAGGAAGGTATTATGCTTCAGAAAGTAAAAGATAGAATGGGCAGATGGGCACATCAATGGCAGATGGAATGTAACCCTGATAAATATGAGCAGGTGCACTTTGTAAGAAGGAACCAGACAGGGGCGCACTTGATGAATGACAGCACACTGGGATGCTCAGATGGTGCTTCTCCACACATCTCTGAGTGTGACTGTCCACGCTAATGGGCCAGTTAAGAAGGCATTGTGGACAATAGATATTGCCTTTATTCATCGAGATATAGATTTTACAGTTACTCAGGTTTTTGGTTAGGCCAAGATGGAATACTATGTGAAGTTCTGGGAGCCACGTTGCAGGAAGGATGTACTGGGGTGGGGGTGGGGGGGTGGAGATTGGATTTACCAGAATGTTCCTTTGGATGGAGCATATCAGCTATGAAGGGAGACTGGATAATCTCGGGTAGCTTAATTTGGAGCAGTGAAGGCTGAGTCGGACGTGATTCAGAAGGATACGTTTACAAGGAGCATGGACAGGGTGAATAGAGAGCAGCTGCTTCTTTTAGCCAAAGGTAGAGCACACTTTGAAAGTGATGGGTTTGAGGTTTCGATAATTAGAAGATTGCTTTTAATCCAGAGGATGTTGGAGTCTGCAATGTACTTCCTGAGAGGGGAGTTGTCTTGAGTCAATACACAGCCGATGCAAAGTACGTGGACGAACGCTTGAAGTGTCATAAAACTCCCAGCTATAGGTCTTGTACGGGAAAGTGGGTCGAATGTAGGCTGTGCTGTATTGCAAGTGGTGCACAGCCTGTGGTTCAGTGATAGTATGGTGTGGAAAAATCCGAAGACAGGAATTGATGGTCTTCTGAATTGTACATTAACAAGAGTTATAAGACTGAACTGTCAATGGGAACGGTTAGAGAAAACAAGTGAAGCTTCATGACAGCCTGATCCCAGAGAATGGAGAATGGAGAACAGGGAAAGGTAAAACTATGAAGCAAATGCTTCACTTCTGTCTTCGCAGAAGAAAACAAGCCAAGAACAAATCTTCCCAGCAATACTTTGAAACATAAGCCAGGACGGGCAAAAAAGGAATGGATTGAAGTTCGTAAATAAACAGTTTGGCAGAAACTATTGGTATTGGAAATAATGGGTATTAGCAAAGTCAACATAGACTTATGGAATTCAAATCACCTTTGAGAAACTGACTCTCTGATAGATTATAGAGACTCACTGGATGCAGTAAACTTCGGTTTTCAGAAGGGTGTTTGATAACGTCCTAAGCTAAGTGCGCAAAATCAAATCTTGTGGGAATGTGGCAAATGCATGAACATGCTTTTAGAATGGGAGAGCTGACAGGAAACAGCGTATAGAATTAATAGTACCCTTTTTTCGTGTTGGATGTATCGTGGGATATCACTGGGCTTGGGCTTCAGGTATTCCCAATATATCACAAACATTGGATTGCCAGAATCAAATGCAATATTCCCAAGGCTGCTGACAGCACTAAACGATGCTGGATTGTGAGTTAGTGGGGAGGTTGTAAAGAAAAGCTCTAGGTGACTGAGACCAGTGGAGTGAATGGGAAAATATGTGACAGGTGGAGAACAATGTGGGTGCACGTGATGTTGTGCACTTATAGGGACCAACAGAATAGCAGAATTCAGTCCTGGGAAAAACATTGACACGCTGACTAATGTACACAGACCCAGGTGGGTAGCTGCAACATTGATCTGCATCTCCTTGTATACCAGTTACAGAAAGCAATATTGCAGGAGTAGAAATCAATTAGAAAGGTAAATGACGAACTTCAGCTATTACAAGGGGGCATAGCTTTAAATTAAGGGGGGTAGGTATAGGACAGATGTTAGGGGTAGGTTCTTTACTCAGCGAGTCGTGAGTTCATGGAATGCCCTGCCAGTAGCAGTGGTGGACTCTCCCTCATTATGGGCATTTAAGCGGGCATTGGATAGGCATATGGAGGATAGTGGGCTAGTGTAGTTTAGGTGGGCTTGGATCGGCGCAACATCGAGGGCCAAAGGGCCTGTACTGCGCTGTATTGTTCTATGTTCTATGTTCTATGTTCATTTCAGGGGGATTTGAGTACAGGAGAAAGGGTGTCTTATTGCAACTATACAGCGCCTGGGTGAGACTTCATCTCGAGCATTGCACATTATTATGTGCAGTTTCGGTCTTCTTATCTAATAAAGGAGAGAACTGATATTGTGGGAGTGCAGTGAATGATGACCAGACTGCTCTCTAGGATGACACAGTTTTCGTGGGAGCGGGGTTTGGATCTACTGGGCCTGTGTTCCATGGGGTTTCAGAAAGTGAGTGGAAATATCAGTGAAATAAATACAACCCTTTCTGGGCGACACAGATTAGAAGCAGCGATGATAATTCCCTGGCTGGGACGTCTAAAACCAGGGACCACTGTATTAGATACAGACAGGGCACTCTGCAATGAGGTTAGAATAAATGTCTCCTCTCAGAGACAGGGGAAGATCGGAAATTCTCTCCCACGTAAGGCTGTGGGAGTCATGGCACTGAATACAATTATGAATGGCTAGACACTGAATGGATAGAGATAGCGTAGGACTATATTGTGAAGAACAAGAGTCAGACATCGTTATATTGAATGGGGGTAAAAACGATGCATCGAATGGACTGCTGATGTTAATATTTTTCCATTAATGTCCATTGTGGGAAGAAGTGCATTAGGGAGATGTTCAACCACGAACTAGAATGGGGGAGGCTCAATGGGTTGAATATTCACCTCCTTTCCCGATGTTTCTGTGCAGTCTGTGGGAAAACCTTGTAAATGCTGTCACAAGCCCTCAGATGTTAGGAAACAGGTCTCTGCAAGTCTACAGGGCTGTGCTTCCCATTCCTTTTTCTGATACCGAGGGTGGCAATGGGTGTTCTGATCGTTTTGATCACTTAAGATTTTGGAGTAGTTTGATATAACTGTGAGCCTTGCTTTGTGGTTTCAGACACTATTGATAGTTATCTCATGCGTGTGTGCCTGGAGTCACTTTTATCCCAGACCAGGAAAGCACGGGAGATATCCTTCCTGAAAGTACATTGGGAAACCAAATTGGTGTTTACAATCGACATTGGCATCCAGGTAACTACTACTGACAGCAGATTTTAGATGTCAATACTTTATTAATTGTTTTTAACTTTCACCAGCTTCCAGAGAATTAGCCTGGTCAGGTTAGTAATCCAGTAACATTTCTACAACAGCACCATCACCACATGGGGAATTACCAGAAACCACACTGAACGGATTACTTGTGTGTTGCTTGACGCTAATGTAACTGTTGTCATGGGACTGAGAAAGTGGTAGCTGGTCAGATTGTAATTATTCTCCACTTAGGGGACTGGGCTTGGCTGAGTAAATTTCCACTTTACCAGGGAGATGCCAGAGATGGACCTGGAATGAAACAGCTTCTCCAGGAACACGGCTTGTTGTGCAGCGCAGGTTAACTGTCATATTGTAAGAATGGTGTAAGGGCACATTGCCTTTGTCGTCTCTGCTGTGTTCAGCTGCTTCCTCATGTCACGTGAAAGGAATCGAAATCGTTGAAGACTGGCATTTATGATATGTGTGCATTATGGCGAGGTTGAGGTGAATCATCGACTCAACACTTCTGATGATGGTGAGATACTAAATCCTTGTATTTCACACTGACAGGCAGGGCTGTTCCATTATTTAGTATGGGGATACTGATGGAGTTGTTAAACGGTCTATCATCATTTATGACTGGAAGTGACAGGACTATTCGTCTGTTGGCCATGGGATCATTGCACGCTCTCTGTCAGATGTTAGTCCTGTTGTTTGGAATGTAACCAGTCAAGTACGGTAGTTTTAATGGGTAGTTATCGGGTTTAGGCAAACATGGTTGTGACCCTGGTATGATCACCCACACTCATCACTGAACCATAGATCGGCTTGATGATAGTGGTAGACTGAGGAATTATTGAAGTAAAAATGTTGCAGATTATGTTTGAACATGATTCTGTTGCTCATGATGCTCTGGTCTATCGCACCACATCAATGCCAGGAATTCTCCATTTAAGAAAGTTCAGAGAGCTAGACCACTGAAAGCACTTACAGAGGATTTTTGACTTGGAAACGAATTGAGTGCAATAAAGAATTAGCAATGAAAGTGGTGTTATAGAGCTGTTAACTGTTAGAGTTATGCAATATTCAGACAAAGTCTTCTGCCCAAATCGTCCATGCTCACAAAGTTTACAAAACTGAACTAGTTCATTTTTCTTCGTTAGACACTTAAACCTCCAATCCGTTCCTATTCATGTACCAATCCAATTGTCTTTTAACTTTGCAATTGCACTCACCAATACCACTCCCTCTGGCAGCTCGCTATGTATACACGCCACCCTCTTTAAGAAACAGCTGCCTGTTGAATGCCTTTCAAATTTCTTCCCTCTCACTTCAAACATATCCCCCCTGGTTTTGAACACCCCCAACTTGGGAAAAAAAGCCTTGGCTATTTATTCTCTTCATGGACCTCGTGATTTTATAAACCTCAATAAGATCACCCCTCAGCCTCCTATGCAAAGTGAACGAAATTCCAGCCTCTTAATATATCTCAAAACCACCCGTCTCCGTCACATCAGTTGAAATATTTTAGTCCCCTTTGCAGAGTATAACATCCTTCTTATAGCGGGGCGACAATAAGTGTACTCAGTACTCCAAATGTGGCCTTACCATTGTCTTGTACAGCAACAACATGGTGTCCCGATTCCTATGCTCATTGTTCTGACCGATGAATGTAAACGTGCCTAACGCCTTCTTATCTTGCTCATCTACCTGCAACTCAAATTTCAAGGCACTATCTACCTGCAATCCTGTGCAACTCTCTACAACACCCCTTAGTGCCTTCCATGTGTCTGTGTAAATCCTACGCTCATTTGTCTAATAAAATGCAAAACCTTGCATTAATCTGCATAAAGCTTCATCTGCCATTCCTCGCCCACTGATCCAGATGATCAAGATATCAATCTAATTTTAAATTATCCTCTCACCGTCTACTCTATCAGCAATTTCGGTTTTGTCTACGAATGTACTATCCTTGGTTCCTATAGTATCATCCAAATCATTTATAGAAATTAGGAACAGCAGCAGTCTGCTTCTTGAGTCATACCCACAACCAACCTTTCCAACACACTCTGCAACCGACTGACAAGCCAATTTTCTATATTATTGGCTCGCACTCCCTGATCCCCTCTGATCTAACCTTATTAACGAGTGTACCATTGCAGAATATTGTTGGGACTCACTTAGCTTCACATAGATAACATGTACTTTCATTTACCATCTTTGTCACCTCTTGAAACATGTCAAACAATATCCTGAAACACGTTTTCCCATGCACAAAAATATGCTGATTCTCCGAAAATGGCCTTGCCTTTCCGTATGCATATAAATCCTGTCCCTCAGAATCTTGTCAAAGAACTTACCCACCTTTGACATCAGACTCACTGGTCTGTAGTGTCCTGGCTTTTCCTTGCAGCCTTTTTAAAAATAATGTTACATTAGCTGTCTTCCAGTCCTCCCACGTATCACCCGTGGCTGAAAATAATCCAAATAAAAATCGAATGACTGTGGATGCTGCAAATAATAAACAACATCAGAATGCTCTAGGAAAGTTCATCAGGTCTGGCAGCATCTGTACAGTGAAATCAGAGTTAACATTTCGGATGCAGTGACGCTGCCTCAGGACTCTGAGAGATGATGGCAAATATCTCAGCAAGGGATGCCACAATTTTCCATAGCTTACTGCAATGATCTGGGATACACTTGAACAAGTTCTGTGTATTTATCTCGGATTATCTATTTTCAGATCTCTAGCGCTTCCTCTTCTGTGATGTGACGTTGTTTCGAAACATCACTGCATATATTTACTTCCACCAAATCCCGAGCATCAATGTTTTTCTCCCCAGTTAATATTGACGCGATATATTTGTGTCAAATCTCACCCATCGAGTAGGAACGGGTTTGTAGGCAGTGGAATTGAGAAAGGTCGAGTCCTTGGGAGGAGTGTGAATCCAGCATGGCCAGGCTCTTATGGACTGTATTGTTGAGCTGTTTACCGTGTTTCTCTGTTTTTCCACTTTTACAGCAAGGTCTGTAATATTATACATTGTTATTTTTTCCCTTTATTTGTGTGTGCATACGTATATATAAAATAAAGAAAAATTAAAACGTAAAACACTATTCATATATACACATATATCTTCTTAATGTATCTTTATTATGTCTGCACTTGCTGGGGCGGGGTGGAGAGTTTGTGGGTGATACGTTTGGCGACTTGTAACCTTTTGACAGTGCTCATTTGAGTACATGTGGCAATAAACGTAATACAGCTACTTCATCTCCTATGGGTCCCACACATAAATGGATGTCTGATTTTTAGGGGATCCTACTCTTTACCTTCCTCCTTTCACAAAACTCGTCATTGTTTCTCTAAAAGATGTCCCTTGGCTGAAGGATACTCTGCCTTTGATTTTATTTCACAGAGGTTATAAACGTGGCCGGGCTCTGATCAGTCTGGTTTTGAGGAGAAAGTGAGGTCTGCAGACGCTGGAGATCAAAGCTGAAACTTTATTGCTGGAACAGCCAGCCGAATCCCTCCAGCCCGGCACCGCCTTCCTGACCCGCAGTCTTCTTCTTGACCTCTCCGCCTCCACCCTACTCCGACCTATCACCCTCACCTTGACCTCTTTCCACCTATCACATTTCCAACGCCCCTCCTCCAAGTCCCTCCTCCCTACCTTTTATCTTCTCCTGCTGAACACTCTCTGCTCATTCCTGAAGAAGGGCATGTGCCCGAAACGTCGAATCTTCTGTTCCCTAGATGCTGCCTGACCTGCTGTGCTGTTCCAGCAATAAAGTTTCAGCTCAGTCTGGTTTTGGACAGGGATGAATTTTTTTGAGAGGCATTTTGTTTCATGTAAACAGGCGAGATTTCAGGCCAATATTTCTGAAGTGGCATGTATAAAGAGAAGGGAGTGGTCGGCTCTCTAGCTGAACAGAGCATTTTTAGTTCAGTTCGAACTGCTGAGAGGTTCAACGGGGAGCTACGTGGAAAATCAAACTCTCTCTTTATGTCCTTCAAATTCAACGTCTAAACATTTGAACCAGTTATATTGGCTTAAAACGGGAGTTTGCTTATTGGGACTTTAATGTCTATTCGGAACAACATAATTGAGTCTAGTTGGATAAGTTGAGTTCTGTAGCTGTTCGTTATTCTGTTCCCTGTGTTTCATTGTGTAATTTTTCTCTGTTTTAAAATCTAGTCTTCAACCTAGATAACTTAATCTGGGCAATTTGCACTGTACACATATCGAAATAAATTGCAATGTTATGGTCTGAGCTGCCTGTTGAAGAATGTTTTTGTGGTCTGGCAGAGTCCACAGCATAATGGAGGCTCGTTACAGGATATTAAACAGCGAGTGGGAGGCGCTACTGTATTTATTTGGGGTGTGGTTTTGGTTGGATTGGCAAAGCTTGGAATGGGAATGGTTCTTTCAGTTGCCAAAACTTTACTGGTTGTGTTGTGTTGACTTTGGAAGGCTTGCAAAAAGTCAACAAGAGCAAGTTGCAGGAATTAACAGAGAAGCTGGAATTTTAACTGCCTGCTTCTGTGAACAAATGAGACATAATTAAAGCAATAGCTCAGCATTTAAACTTGCTGGAGAAACCCACAGAATCCATGGAGATGGCAAGAATACAATTGCAAATGATGCAGCTTTTGATACAGGCGAGAGATAAGTAAAGGGCAACAGAAATGAAACAGTTTAAGTTACGATCATAATTAGGAGAGAGACAAAGAGAGAGAACAGCAAAAGAGAAGGTAAAAGAGAGAGCAGATACATAAGAAGTGCTTGAAATTCAAAAGCTGACTCTTGAAAGGAAAGTCTGATTAAAAGGCTTAAGATAAAGGCTGAGGGTCGGCTGAGTGAGGACGAGAGTGACGGTGAGGAAGCCCCTGGGAGTCAGTATACCAAGTAGAAACTGTTTATGTACGTTCATGTGTTGCCTAAATTTGATGAGAAGAATGCGGAAGCCTTTTACATCTCATTTGAAAAGGTGACTAAAGAAATGCAGTGGCGAATGGAAAAGTGAGCTTTGTTGATCCAAACGAAAATTCTGTCTAGGGTTAGTGAGGCACTTGCGTTACGATTAGAACAGGTAACTGGGGAGTAACTGAGGAAATGAAAAAAAAAGCTATTTAAAGTTCATATAAGCTTGTTTTCGAAGCAGATAGACAAAGTTTCAGTACATGAACAGGGACACTAGTCAATACTATCATGACCTTGAAAGGATCAAACAGAGCATTTTCTATAGATGGACAAGAGCTCTAAAAATGGAGCAAACCTATGATGCCCTTAGAGAGGTAATTCTTTTGGAAGAATACAAAACTTCACTGCCTGAAGTAGTACGAACTCATGTGGAAGATTAGAGTGTTAAAACAGCAGGGTTATCAGCTGCAGTGATTGATCATTATGAGCTGGTCGATAATACTTAGTTTGGCTTCCAGAATAATTTTCAGTCCTGCAGGGAAAGAAATTGGGGTAAAGAGAAATCCTCACGTCAAAAGAGAAAGGTAGATCTCAGTGAGATTAATATGGAGTACTTACCACAGGTTGGTAAAGAAACATTTGGGGGGGACAAATAAGTTATAATGTTCCAGAGTTTTCATGGTAATAAAATGTGCCAAACGAAATCACAGTGTTGGTGGGCGAGAATAACGTCAGATGTAGGTAAACTAGACAAGCATGGAAGGTTTGTTGGACGAGTAACAAACAGCACACAACAAGTTAGACAACTGCCTCAGAGTGTGCAAGATGATCAGAGGTTGATTAAGGACGAAGTGTCAGATCTGATTCAAAAATATACTTGCAAGGGTAAGGTATATGCAAAGAATCCAGACGTTGTAGGTAAGGAGGGTACAATATTAAGGGACACTGGATCACCTCAGTCTGTAATGCTGAACGATGAGGAGGTATATACTCCTGAGGGATTATTGCCAGAATAGATACTGGTAACAGGAATTCATGACGAGACAAAAAGTGCTCAGTTACGTAAAGTGAGGCTAGTGAATCCGAAGAAGAGTGAAGAATTTGTGGTAGGAGTACTGGCCAAACTCTCAGCTCCAGGAAATTAAATTGTCCTTATAAATTATATTGCTGATTCACCGATTGGCGTGCTGCCTACTCTATTTGATAAGCCAGTGGTGACGCAGGCAACTGAAGAAATAAAGAGCCTTCACTAGCGAAATTACTTGGTTGCGAGATCAAAGATAACAGAGGCACAAGTTGAAAAAGGAGATATCAAAACTCACAGACAAGGAAGCTAACATAGTGTTATCGAAAACTTATTGTGATCAGCTAAGTGCAACAGAGAATGACAAAATATGTTAACATGCATGCATCTTTAACTCTATTGAGCTGATTGAAATTAACATAGTGTTATCGAAAACTTATTGTGATCAGCTAAGTGCAACAGAGAATAACAAAATATGTTAACATGCATGCTGATTGAAATACAGCAGAAAGATGTGGATTTAAAACAGTTATTTCAAAAGGCATATGCAGAGAAAGGAAGTGAATGCACTTCTGTCTATTATTACTTAACGATGTCTTACTGAGTAAATGGAGATGATCACCCATTCATGCAGATTAAATTTGGGCAGAGATTCAT
>NC_057717.1:13701476-13707802 GCF_004010195.1 Chiloscyllium plagiosum
TGCGTAGGTGAGAGAGAGAGAGAGCGAGAGAGAGAAGGGAGGGAGAGACAGAGAAATGGGGCGAGAGAGAGAGGGCGTGAGAGGTGGAGGGAGAGAGCGGGAGAGGGAGAGCAAAGCGAGAGAAGAGGGTGGGAAACTGAGACAGAGCAAGAGAAACAGGGTGGGTGAGAGAGACAGGGAGCGACAGATAGAGAGAGAGAGCGCGAAAAAGTGGTCCAGAGGGACGGGCTGAGAGAGAAAGGTCGTGTGAGCCAAATAATGGGGTGAGAGAGAGAGGGAAAGAGATAGAGAGAGACAAAGAGAAAGAGAGACACAGAGAGAGGGTGAGATAGACAGGTGATGAGAGACAGAGAAAAGTGGGCGACATAGGGAGATGGGGCGAGAAAGAGAGAAAGGGGCACGAGAGAGTGGGCTAGAGAGACAGACAAAGGGACAAAGAGAGAGGCCACGTGCGCGAGAGAGAGGTGATGGACGAGGGACAGGGTGAGAGAGGGAGCAGAGTTGAATCACCCAAATTGTGCCTGAGGAAGGAGCAGCGCCTCGAAAGCTAGTGTTTCCACATAAACTTGTTGGACTATTACCTGGTGGCGTGTGATTTTTAACTACTTGTATCATTTATCCCAGTGGTCTGCATTGAACAAATAGAAATGACATTAATGTGCTGTTACGCACATAAAACAGTTCTTCGAGCTTGAGAGCATTCCATTCCATATTTTTGCAGCTGCTTCCCCTTACCTATCAAGTCAATCCTCTCTCTAGGTCCCACTGCACTGCTGCTGAACCCGGATCCATCTAATTTTCTTCCATCCATGCTTTTCTCAAGATATATGTAAAAAACCAATTCGAATGCAATTGAGGAAATGATTAACAGTGATACCTTGGTCCATTGGCAACACTGCACGACTTTCCTGGACAGCAGAGGAACTTGACAAATAAACTACAGACATATGTCTTAAATACCAAACAACATTGTGCCCTTCGTTCGATGATAAAAAAGCTGGACTACACCACAGTATAAGAGAAGAAACAAACAGAACAATTTTTATTTTAAAAAGTACATTTCCTTGGCTATACATCGTGTTTCAAAATGTATTTGCAAAGAATTTGAAATGGACTTGAGAACAAGTGAACTGAAGAGCCTGATTTTGGGGCTGTGCACGTAAAACTCATGTGGAAAACAGAACGGATTCGCAGGACACGACAGCGTTCAAGGTCTCTATTCGTAACACAGTTTTTTCTGGATGAGATAAGAAAATACTGTTACACTAAGCAAATACAGGTATGGGAAAATGCAATAACAAAAGACTCTTACGGGGAGGGAGAGAAGCAAGAAGCCATGGAAGTTTTAGCCAATGACTAAGCCAGCAAAATTGATGAGGAAGTAAAAAGTGAATACAGGGAATTACATGGGAAACTAAAAGGCAGTACGAGCAGTCATCTCACGATTGTTACTGGTGACATGGGCTAGTGCGACTAGGAAAAAAAAGCGAGTACAGATGAACACGAGGCTGCAGGGCTGCTGTGCACAGGAGAGCTTCAGATATGGGCATCATTGGGATACTTTTGGACAAATGTGGAATCTGTACATGGAGGACGGGTGGCACTACAACTGGAGGGGTACCAATATACTGGGTGGAAGATTTGCTACAGCTCTTGGGAACGATTTACAGTAGTTTGGCAGAGGGGTGGCAACCGGAGCTATGGAGCCGAGGGTGCATAAGCTAGTGAATACAGCATGCAGAGAGTCTGAGAGGAGAGATAGGCGGTTGATAGGAAAGATTTGCAGTCAGTGTGATGCGTTAAAATCTATGTTAATGCAAGCATTGTCAGGAATAAGGAGAAAGTGAGGATACCAGGGTTGGAGATGGAGAGGTCCAGGAAGGGGAGAGAGTGCCAGAGATGGTCCAGGTGAATTTAAGGTCAGGGTAGAATATGTTGGTGAAGTTGATGAACTGTTCAACTGCCTTGTGGGAGCATGAAGTGGTGCTGATACAATCGTCAGTGTAGTGGAAGAAAAGGTGGGGAATGATTCCAGTGTAGCTACAGAAGAGGGACTGTTCCATGTATCCTACAAAGAAGCAGGCATAGTTGGGGCCCACACGGGTGCTCTTGGCCACCTCTTTTGTCTGTAGGAAGTGGGAGGATTTGAAGGAGAAGTTGTTGAGGTTGAGGACCAGTTCCGCCAATCGAATGAGAGTGTTGGTGGAGGGGTACTGCTTTGGTCAGCGGGAGAGAAAGAAACAGGGTGCTTTTAGGCCTTCATCATGGGGGATGGAGGCGTACAGGGACTGGATGTCCATGGTGAAGATGAGGTGATGAGAGCCGGAAAATCAGAAGTCGTAGAGGGCATGGATAGTGTCCTGGATGTATATGGGGAGAGTTCATGGACCAAGGGGGAGTAGGACTGAGTCAAGATATGAGGAGCTGATATGAGCCACTTTTTGTTGAGAGTTTTCTGCAGATCCCCCCAATAGCAACAGAGACACGGTGAAGCAGATTGGGAGGCTGATTTTGGAAAGGTGCAGGAAAGTTGATAGGGCTGTCAAGAAGGCTTATGGTGTGTTGGCTTTCATTAATAGGGATTTAGATTAAGAGCCATAAGGTTATGCTGCAGCTCTATAGAGCTGTGGTTAGACCACTCTCGGAATATTATGTTCAGTTCTGGTCACCTCGTTATAGGAAGGATGTGGAAGGTTTCGAGAGGGTGCATAGGGTTATTGTCATGGGTGACTTTAACTTGCCTAATATTGATTGGAACCTCCTTAGTTCAAATAGTTTGGATAAAGTAGTTTTTGTCGAGCAGTCATTTTATTGTGAGTTTCTATGGACGCCCATTAGCAACAGAGAAGTTGAGGAGATTGGGAGGCAGATTTTGGAAAGGTGCAGAATAAATAGGGATATTGTTATGGATGACTCGAACTTCCCTAATGTTATTTGGAACCTCCTTAGTTCAAGTATTTTTGATGAAGCAGTGTTTGTCAGGTGTGTCCAGAAATGGTTGCTGACTCAATATGTAGATAGGCCGACCAGTGAGGAGGCCATAATGGATTTTATGCTTAGCGACGAACCAGGACATGTTTCACATCTCTTGGTGGGAGAGCACGACAGTGTTCAGAACTCCTTGAGCCTTACTACAGTCACGGACAGAGATAGGAGCAGACGGTATCGGGAAGTATTTAATTGGGGGCGGGGAATTTCAATTCTATTAGGCAGGAACTGGGGCACCTAATTTGGAAACAGAGGTTCTCAGGAAGATGTAGAATAGAAATGTGGAGTTTTTGTAGAAAGTACTTGCTGCAAGTGCTGAATAGGCTTGTCCCACTGGGGTAAGAAAGGGATGGTAAGGTGAAGGAACCTTGGGTGACAAACGATGTGGAATATCTCGTCAAGGGGAAGAAGGAAGATTAATTAATGCTGACGAGGCCATGATCAGACAGGGCTCCAGATGGTTACAAGGTAGACAGGAAGGAACCTGAAGATTCAACTGAGGAGAGCTAAAATGAGGCATGATAAAGCTTTAGTGGGTATGATTAAGGACAATATTAAGTTATTTTACACTTATGTGAGCAACAAGGGAATGGCCAGATTGAGAGTAGGTTTAATCAACGATAGTGGGGGGAACTTGTGCCTGGAGTCGGTGTAGGTGAGGGCAGTCCTGAATGAATATTTTGCCTCAGTATTTACTACTGACGGGAACCTTGACGTTTGTGAGGACAGCTTGAAACAGGATGATGTGCTCGAAAAGATTGATGTTAACAAGGAGGATGCGCTGAAAATGTTGAAAAACGTCAGCCCGCATCAATTCCCTAGGCCAGACGGGATTTAGCCAAGGTTACTACAGGAAGTGAGGTAGAAGATTGCTGCACATTTGGCGATGATCTTTACGTCCTCCCTGTCCATTGGAGTAGTGCCAGATTATTGGAGTGTGTGTTGTAGGAGGAGATTCTGACAGAAGTATCTTCGTGCATTTTGAAAGGTTAGAACGGATTAGCGACAGTCATCATGGCTTTGTGCATGGGAAATCATGTCTTACAAACGTGACTGAGATGTTGTGGAGGTCGACAAGTGATAGGTTAAGGCAGAGCAGTAGACGTTGTCCACATGGAATTTAAAAATGCATTTGACAAGGTTCTGCACGGCAAACTGGTTAATAAGTTCAGATCACACAAATCCAGGGAGCGTTCACCAACTGGATACAAAATTAGATTAACGGTAGGATACAGAGCGTGATATAGAGGGTCGCTGCTCAAACTGCAGGCCTGTGGGCAACGGACTGCTTTGAGGTTCAGTGCTGGGTCCACTGCGGTGCCTCATTTATGTATATAATTTAAAGTAGTATAACGGAGTCATTGTTCGCAAGTTTGTGACTCATACTTAAATTGCTGGTAAAATGGACAGTTAAGAGGGCTATCTGAGAGGACAACTGGATCAACAGTACTGCTAGACAAGTGGATTCAGGAATGGCAGGTGTAGAAATGCACGATGTTGCATTTCGCTCAGGCAAACCAGGGTGGGACTTGTACAATTAATGGTAGTGCCCTGGGTGGTGCTGTCGAACAGAGAGAGACAGAGGGATGCAAGTGCACGATTCTTTGAAAGTTCCATCACTGGTAGACAGAGTGGTGAAGCACGCATTTGGGAAGCTTACCTTCATTAGTCAGGGCATTGAGAATTGGAGTTGGGACGTCATGTCTTGGCAGAACAAGACATTAGTGAAGCCACCATAAAAGCAATGTTGCTTATCTGGAATAACTCAACTGGTTCACATATGTCCTTTAGGGAAGTCCATCTGACATTCTTACCTGGTCTGGCCATGTATGACTCCAGACAAAAAAAAAGGCTGATGCTGAGCAGCCTTTGAGTAATTAACAATGGAAAATGTACACTTATCCAATCAGCGACATCCTCAGAACATCAGTGAGCAAATTAAGGTACAGATTTCGCTCCCTCCCTCTGCAAACACCTACAGTTGCAGCAATCTGTACTGGATTTGTAACACCATTCAGACCCTGGCTACTCTCTGTCACACACTCACTATTTCCCGCCCCTTCAATTCTCCCTGTTTCTATCAAAACATAAAAATCTGACAATGTTTCCCGTTTCCACTGCACTCCTGCTAGGAGACCATTAGCGATCCAATTAACAAATACTTCCAAATATCAGAAGCATCGGCTTCTTCAGAATTGTTAGGTTTTTTTGTCTTCCAAGTATTCTCTTAATAAATCAAGGATCTCCTGGGAAGTACTGGGCCAAAACCTTCCAAAGTGCGGGAGGAGCATTGGGCAGGTGTCGAGCACCTCGGGAATTCCAGTCAGGAAAAAGGGTTATGCCGGAGAAAGCAACACAAGGACACTGCCACACCAATGCCACATCCACCCCCTTCACATGGTCACCTTCAACTCCAAGTGAAACGGGATCTCTTGATGTCCATATCGGTCTGTACAGCAACTTTTAGACGCACCCTGAGAGCGGCCGAGAGCCATCTTCATCTATGAACAACGGGCAATGAAATGATAAGATAGGAAGATTGAATTCCCTTTTAATAGTCCCCGTGCCATGGTTAAATATTTCTCTGTTTTATGCAGTGTCAAAAAACGTAAGTCTGTTCGGGGGCCTTAATACTGTCCTTCCACTTCTGTTTTCTATATTTTTTCTCAGAATTTGGATTCCTACTGATTTATAATTAGAGTACACATATTTTCATGGTAATCCCATTGTTTTCCCTGACTATCAGAGTTCCCCATCCTGCTTCCCATTCTTCCTGGCTGTCCACAATGTTATGCAGCTGTGAATACTAATGTCCCATCTTTTTGTTCAACCTGTGACCACATCTCCCTCATGGGTGTTTCGATAGAAATTATTTACCTCTCTATATCACAAGACCATGTACGCTATAGCAGGTTCTTTGTGCATTCAAATCAAGAAACTGTAATTTTCCTTTGAATGTATAATTTCCTGTCAGAAACCTATCGCTGATATGTTATTTCAGTTAAACGCAGCTTCTTCATTTTACTTCTGCTTCTCTTCAGCCAAATTCCCATGCAATTTCAATATTTCAACTTTTCTGCTTGGGTTTGGAAATTGTCTTTTTCTCCCCATTTGTCAGTTTAAAGCACTCTGATAATCCTGTCATACGATTCATTAAGACACTGGCCCCAGCACTGTACTATCCCAGAAAAATACCTCGCTACTCCCTGAGTACGGGTAGTCATGACAACTGAATCCAAACTAGTTCTTCTGACACCATTCTTCAATCCCGAAATTCTCCTGCACTCTGGTGATATCACTCACTATCTGTCCATGTGATATCTATCACCGTGTTTGTC
>NC_057717.1:13708653-13717146 GCF_004010195.1 Chiloscyllium plagiosum
GAGGCAACACAGGCCAGGGATAGAAACTGGAATATTCCAGACCTCTGTCCGACTCTGATCCATTCTATCAGTATAATCCCCACTGCATCAGTCTAACGTCTGCATCTGACTATTTCTCTGTCTCCTGTACGCACTCAGGATGTTCCTTTCTCAGCGGAATTCTTATCTCATGTCTTGTCCATCACCTGATTGAAGATGGTTGGTCAGCTAGAGAGAGATGGAGAGTGAGATCTGGAGCCTTCAATAAATCCGGCATCCAGTATGATCATTCAAAGTAAGCAACACAGGAAGGAGTCAATGGACATTAATTCAGACCCTGAGGGCATGACATTGATACAATGCTGTGCCAGGGACGCGAAAAGAAATTCCAGGCGTCATTATCGCTGTCTTGTTTGTAACTTCCTCTGTTCCATAGAAGTCTCCCCATCTCAGTCAGCTTCTCCAATCCTTAACACGGGCTGTATCAGTGTAACGTACTCGAGTGGACACTGTCTTCCCTATCTCTGCAACCCCCCAGAGTCCTGCCTATCACTGTACGGCATTGCTCCAATGAACCCTCCATGTCTATGCATGTGCCTTTAATTCCGATACCTGGGCCAATCTGTGTAATCTTTTCCAGCCTTTACAATCCCTCCTTATCTGTGAAAATACTCCTCAGTTCCTTCCCCCATCCCTGTCAGTGTAGTCCCTTCCAGACATGAAAAACTCCTATTATTTGTAACTATATCAAGCTCCTACTATTTTCATGATCTATGTAACATTCCTCATCACGAAAAAAAGATATCCCTACCGTATCAATCTCCTCCAGCTATGAGAATCCTCCTTCCCTCTGGAAACAGTGCAGAGCTATCGTATCTCTCACGTACTTTAGTCTCTACAATACCACTGATGACTATAAAATCCTCACATCTCTAAAACACACTCAATCGCTGTTATCGCTGCCAATCCATATTACCCTTCCTTTCCCTGTAATCTCCTTAGTGACTACAAATATTTAGAGTTTTAACCTCTTCCAGACACAATGACATTATATATTTCCATAACCTACATGATTTACTATAAACCTTCCTGTGAATTTAGTTGCACCCCATCGCTACATGCCTCCGCTTCTCTTTAATGGGAGGCCATTCCTAAAACACTCCCTACCCTATAACTTGTTCCAAATTCCACAGCCCTCGCTACCTCTGTAACACGCCCTCCCAGTTACTGCAGCCCTCTGTATTACTCAGTGCCACCAGTTACTACAATATCAGAGTATGGAGTGAAGTCAGGAACAGGGTACTGAGTTTGATGATCAATTGTCATCATACTGAATGGTGGGACTGGCTCTTGTGCTCAAATGGCTGTGAGTCTCTCCTATTTACTGTGTTTCTCTGTAACTTCCATAAATACCTTCAGTTCCCACTGCAATCCCTAACAATAAAACATATTTTAGTCCCACCACCCTATTTGTGCAACTTCCTCAGTCCCACAGCTGTGCCTGTCTGTGTAATTCCTGAAGAAGGGCTTATGCCCGAAACGTCGATTCTCCTGTTCCTTTGATGCTGCCTGACCTGCTGCGCTTTTCCAGCAACACATTTTCAGCTCGTGTCTGTGTAACCGGTCAAGGTCCGACAGTGCTCCCTATCACTGTAACCTCCGACTTTAAACAGTAAAATACTTCATATATGTCAAACATCCTCCAATACCTCCAACCCTCCACATCTTCTTAAGTTTTACAGTTGCCAAACCCTTCCATAAGGTACCCCTTCTAAAGCCCTCCTTATCTTCGTGTGCTGCTCAGATCACGACAACCGTTCCTGGCCTTATGACAGTGTCCTGATTAATGAAACGTCTTCATGCACTGCACTTCCTCAATTTCCGTTTATTTCCCCTGCTCTTAGAAGCCTCCCGATCTGTATGACACCTGCTTTCTCTGCAGCCCACACTTTGTCCAGCCCTCAACAAGCTCACAGCCCTGCCTACATCTGCAATATCTCCCAGTCCCTTCAGAACTCTATTTTTCTGCAAACTTCTCCAGCCCCTCAATCACTTTCCATTTACAAAGCTACTCGAGTCCCGACAATGTGTACTAGTGTCTGAAGCTCGCCATCTCTCGAATTGCCAAGTGTCTAATAGAAGAAAAGGACAAAGTAAAGTACAGGCTGCAGCTAATTCCTCTCTCGCTTCACTCAGTAAACTGGGATTGATTCCATCCGGACTTGGGACTTGTCCACCTTAATGCATTTTATTATACCCACACGTCCTCTCTCCTTATACTGACTTGGCATAGAGTAATCAAAAATCTATCTCTAACCTCAACATCCGTCATGTCTATCTCCTCGTTGATTACTGATGCTAAGTACTCGATAAGACTCTCACTCATTTTCTGTGACACCACGCATATTTTTCCAACTTTGTTCTTGAGTCGACGAACTCTTTCTCTAGTTACCCTCTTGCTCCTTATATACGAATAAAAGGCTTTGTGATTTTCCTTAAAACTGTTTGCCAAGGATATTTTATTTCAAGTTTTAGCGTACTTCGTTCTTCGTTTCAGGTTGGTGCTACATTCCCGATAATCTTCCAATGCTTCTACTGTAATCAGGCACCTAAACCTTATATATGCTTCGTCTTTCCTCTTAGCTCATTATCCATTTCCTAATGTTGCCATTTCTATCCCTTATTTTCATAGGAACATGTTTCTCCTGCAGAACATGTTTAAAATATCCCACCTTTCAAATGTGGATTTCCCTTCAAAGAACTGTTGCTAATCTACATTATTCATCTCTCTATAACCCAGACACTTCTCCTGCTCCACAACCATCCGTACCTCTCCTAGCTCTTGCAGATCCATTAAGTGTCTAATTCTTTCATACGCTCACACCTCTTATATTTTTTTCTGATATATATATCGACTATGCCTAAAACATTTCGTCTCTCTGTTAACTGCTCCAACCCCTCCACTCTCTCCAATTTCACCTGCAGCCTCTAAAGTCCTCCTTTCCTGTGTGCCCTCTTCCAGACCTGAGAACATTCTCAATCTGTGGAGCTCCTAAAACCTTCCCCAGTTGTGTAATCCCCTCATGTCCCTGCAGACGTCATGAACTGTATCATTCAATCCAAATCTTGTGTGTCTCCAGTCGTACATGGCTCACTTTCAATATCAGCTCTTTCAGTCTCTCCATCCATCTACTTATCTCCAAAACCTTTTGCAGCTTTTACACGCCAATCTATGTACAGTTTACTCTCCGCATCAACCCACCCTGTCGTGGGTACCTCGTCCTGTCTGTTTGATACTCGCTATGAATGTAATTGTGTCGAGCCTGGACTAGCTTCTAGACCCCACAGCCTTCCCGTCCATATAACTTCCCGAAGGTACAAGCATTCTTACATGTGTATAGTTCTCCAATCACTATAAAATTTCGTACCTATGTTTGTTCCTCCATTCTTCTCCCTGAAACACTGCAATTTATATATTGCCCTCTCTGCCTCCTTTCCTCTTACTCATCCTTATATCTGGAATCTATTCCGGCTTGCTCTATCTCTGCTATTTCCTCCAAACCGTAAAGCGCTTTCTCCAACTAATATTCTTGACTGTTTGTAACTTTGCTTTCATCTGTGACATCCTCGAGTCCCTGAAAGCATCCCGATCTCTTAACTTTTCATCCAACCCTTTAACCACATTATCAAAGACTCCCTGCATTTGCAGCATGACAGATGGAATGACAGCATTAACTCAAGTGAACAGATGTGATCGAACTGCGATTGTGGAGATGTGGCTGCAGAGAGACCATGGCTGGGAAGTGAATATTGAACGTTTGTCGGGATTCGGGCAGGATATGCAAAAAGCCAACTAGATCAAGTTGTGTTGTGAAGAAAAGATGCGATCAATGCATTAGTGATACAATCACGTGGATGTGATAATCAATGTTCAGACTCTGTTTAAGTGGAGTTGAGAAGCAGCAAGGGGAAATAACCGTTAGCAGGATTTCTTTGACAGACACCAAACACTGATGGTAATGTAACTATGGTTACAGTCTGGAATTTGAATGTACTTGTAGAAAGACCGTGTGTGACAGTGGTTGCCAAACCGACTGAATAACTAACGAGTATCAGGTCTGAAATAGATGGAATCCTGGATTATGTACGAAGTGGATTTCTGTAATAACATGTCAAAGACCAACATGACAATTGTCTGTTCTACGTCAAATGTTGTGAAACGGGGAATGCCTAGTAATCTCATATTAAATGAGCCTTGTGAGCAGAGAAGCATAATATTGTATTATTTCTTATTGAGTTTGAAACTGATTAAGTAAAAACCATGAGATATGGGAGGAAAATTAGGCCATTGGCCCATAGAGTATTTTCGCCATTCAATAGGATCATGGCTGATCCAAAGATCCCCGGCTCTACTATTTTGCCTTTCCAATGTAATCCTTGGTTCCCGGATGAACTTGAAAATGACCATTTCTGCTCCAAACAGATTTAGTGATCGAGCCTCGACAGATCCCTGCAGTAAGGAATTCCACAGATTCACTATCCTCTGAGTGAAGGCATTCCTCCTCATCTCCGTCTTGAATGTGTGAGCCCTTTCTGGGATTTGCTGCCCCCGATTCCAGATTCTTGCACAAAGGAAACCAATGGAAATTTGACAAGATAACTATTGCAGCCGTCAAGAAAATTTGAGTTGTGGATTTATGGAAGGATATTAAAAGTTACAGCAGGATACGGATCAGCTGGGTGGAGAAACAACAAATGGAGTACAGGTTCCCTACTGTATGGAAAGAGGCACTTCGGTCCAACAAGTCAACATTGACCCTCCGAAGGGTAACCGAGAAAGACCCGATACCCAACCCTACATTTACACCTGACGAAGGCACCTTACACTTTTGGAAATTGAGTATTGCTATTAACCTGACGTGCACATTATTGGATTGTGGAAAGAAACCAGTGTACCTGAAAGAAACCCATGCAGACACGGGGAACACACGAACGCCATACGGACAGTCGCCTGAGGCGCGAATCAAACCAGGTCCCTGGCGCTGGGCGGCAGCAGTGCTGAACACTAAGCCACCGTGCCGCCTAAGGGAAGGTGCGAAATCTTAAGTTTTATCAGGTCATATGCAAAAAAGTTCGGAGACAGAAGGACAGTGATATGCAGAGGGATCTTGGTGCATGTCCATAGCTGCCTGAAAGTGGCAATATAAGTGAGTGTGGTGGGAAAGGAAGCACAAAGCATGCTTGTCCTCATCTGTCACAAGACTGTGTATAGATGTTTGCATGACATGTTGCAACTGAAATATGGTTTGGCCATATTTGAGGTACAGTTCTGATATCCACATGATAGGAAGGATGTGGAGAATTTGTATTGGGCACTGAAGCAGATGAATAACATGCTGCCCGAGTTAGCTTTTAATCGAGATTCAGCAAACCTGGATCGATTTACTCGAGTGACAGAGAATGATGGTTCACCAGACACAGGTAGAGAAGATGAGGAGAGGCAAGATGAATGTGTATAGTCAAAATCTCCTTCAGAGAATAAGTGTCAAATACAGAGGCTCGTAGGATTAAGGTGAGATGGGGAATGTTAATTGAGATGTGTGAAGCAAGTGGTCTTATTTACATCGAGAGTGGAAGGTGACTTGAAGGCCATAGAAGGAAAAATCTGAGCAAAGCTTTTAAGCGGCATTTCGAAAGAAAAATGAACAGCTCGAGAATAGAGGGATATTGACAATGAACATGCAGATGGGATTGGTTTAGAATAGTATCATTGTCAGAACAGTGGGCCGAAGGGCCTATTGCAGTGCTGTCCTGCTCTATTTTCTAGCTTCCTATCATCTACCATTTTAAAGCCCCGAGAATCTTGAATGATTCATTCATTTTATCTCTCATTCTTCTAAACTCCAATGGGTTTAAGTTCAATCTACTCCATCTCTTCTCATTAGAAAATCCCCCTATTTCCCAGGATCAATCGAGGGAACTTTCTCTGGCCTGCCTCCAATGCAACAAAATCTTTCCTTAGTGCACTCATGCTGTTCTTAATAGTTTAAGTGTGGTCTGATTCGTACCTTGTACAGTTTTGCTAGACCGCCCTATTTTTATACTCCATTCCTCTTGGAAAACATACAGCTGTTTATTTGCCTTCTCTATTACATGATGACCCTGTAAGCTACCTATTTCAGATTTGTACACAAGAATACACAAAACCCGTTGTGCAGTTAGTCTGAAACGAAACGGTGTTATCCTGATAGTCAGTAGAGAATGTGGTGGAATATATTCTAAACATGATGATAATAGACAACAACTGGATCCTTAGAAAGTATGGGAGACACTTTCTATAATATAACATTTGGTTTTGAGCCTGTTGGGATTTTATTTGTCGGTGTGAATACGAATGGCAGAATAGATATGTATGAGGGAGCGGTGCGGTGGTCGAGGGATACAGTTATTTTGAAGTTTCAGAAGCCTTTGGACATGTTTCAATAAGGGCTGAAGAGTAACTCGGGAGAGAATAGTCCGCCTTAAAGATAATCGAGGTCGCCTATGTATAGATCCAGAGAAGATGGGTGAGATATTAATCAAAGACTTCTTGTCAACATTTACTGTGGAGAAAGACATGGAAGCTCGGGAACTTGAGGAAATAAATACTCATGTCGTGGAAAGAATCATGAAGTGGACGTGCCGATGTTGGATTGGGGTGGACAAAGTTAAGAAAAGCACACAGCACCAGGTTCTAATCCAACAGGTACTTTGTCGAACAGGATGATAAGAAATGTAATCCCAACAGGTACTTTGTCGGACAGGATGATAAGAAACAGAATTTAGAGCAAAGGATCATAAAGTTATACAAAGGATTATGGGTAAGCCAAGAGACAGACGGGAAAAGAATTGTGGCAATAGGTGCTGCCCCTTTTTTCGAGGTATATTAGGTTTAATCCGTCATTTCCTCGAATTCCAGGAACACCAATTGCTGTTTTATATGCGTTTCCATTAGTTAGGAACTGTGGAGAGAAAATAAGTCAAAACAACACCACTATTGACGATAGACAACAGGCAGCACCTGGTCAATGATGAAGAGGGAGAAAAGGGCATCCACATTGTTAACTGACACAGCAGTAAACCGGCACAGTTACTGCCTTTGCTGTTGGAATTCGCGTATCTCTAGATCATTGGAGTGCGTCTGGGAAAACCTAACAAACAACGTAACTCACAACTGATCTTGGAGGAACCTGTTTTGTATTTTCTGAGTATGCACATTGGAAAAGCAGAATGGCCTTCAGTAGAATGATGTACTCTTCGTGCCGGATATGGGAGCTTAGGGAGAGTTTGCATGTTAGTGAGGATTATATCTGCAATAAATGTAGTTGGTTGCGAATCCGATAAGATCGAACAAATTGGGTGGAGCGACAATTAGTCAATGAGGAATTTACGAGAGAAAGGCCGTGCATTTGATGGTAGTAAAAGGAAAGGACAGAAGCCGCAGACACAGTCACATAGATGGGCTAATGGTAGGGATGTAGAAGAAGTAAGCAGGTAGTGCTGGAGTTTGCTACAGTTATCCCAATCTCAAACAGGAATGCTTTTTTAGAAAATGTACGTGCTGATGAATTCTGAGGGGGATGAAGCACGAACAACCAAGTTTCTGCTATCAAGACAGGGTCTAATGTAATGAGGGTGACATCAGGTGCCAAGCGATCGATTGTATTAGGGGCCTCCCTAGTCAGAGGCAGAGTTAAATGTTTCTGTGGCCAACAGTGAAACATCAGAATGGTGCGTTGCCTCTTTGGTGCCAGGATCAAGACTGTCTCAGAGAAGCTTCAGAATATTCTCAAAGGGGAGAAGGACCAGCAGGAGGCCATTGGAGTCAACGACATAGAAAGGGAAAAGGATGATGTTCTGACGGGAGAATATAGAATGTGAGGCAGGAATTTTAAAAATGAGGTCCTCGAGGGTCGCAATATCCGGATACTCCCCCTGCTACGAAATCTCGAGGATAGGAATAGGAGGGTAGTGCAGATGAATGCGTGGCTGAGGAGTTAGTTTGTGGGAGAAGGATTCATATTTTGAACAATTGGAGTGTTTTCTGTTGTAGAAGTCACCTGTACAAGAAGAATAGATTGCACCCAAATTGGAAGCTAACTAACATACTGGCAGGGGGATTTGCAAGGGCTGCTTGGAAGGACTTAAATTGGTGAGTTGGGGGGGATGGGACCCTGGGAGATAGTGAGGAAAGAGATCACTCTGACGCTGGTACACCAGAGAAAGCTGCGAGACAAACAGTCAGGGTAAGCAGGGACAAAGCAGAGAACAAGGTTGGATTGAAGAAATAAACTGCATTGATTTCAATGCAAGTGGCCTAACAGAGAAGGCAGTTAACCTGAGGGCATGGAAAGGAAAATGGGTTTGGGATATAATTGTTAATAAACAAACGTTGCTCAGGGATGGACAGGACTGGCAGCTTAATATTCGAGGAAACAAATGCTACAGGAAGGATTGAAAATGAGGCAAGAGAGG
>NC_057717.1:13717814-13726805 GCF_004010195.1 Chiloscyllium plagiosum
GATTTCAGTTATCTGTAAGAATGATATGGTGGTCATGTTACAGGATTTTAACTTTCGAATCATAGACAGGGACTGCAAAAGCGGTAAGTTTTGAAATGGAGACGAACTTGTTACGTGTGTGTCCTGGAAATTAAATCGACCCGACTCAAATGCTAGCAAGGGCAAAGGAAAAGTCTATTTCGAACTCTGCAGAGTTGACCCAATACATTTGGCAAAACGCCACATGGAAGGGGTGCTTGAATAACTTTCACATACACTTGTTATACCATACTTCCCTTTTCCTTCACACATCTCAAGGCCAGGAGCTTGGAACATTCGCGCTCCTTTAAACATATGGAGTGTTTTTTCTCATACCTTGACTGCTGATATGATAACTTATTGTCCTTGTACATCAGCTTACATTTTTCCTGACTGTCTACAACAATTTGCAATGTCTGCAATTCTTTGCAAAGTCAAGTCCTTGCTTCTTTCTCTGTCTATACTTTTATAGATTTCACAATAAATGTTAATTTTCCGTTACATTTCCCCAGTTTTGTCATTTTATGTGAATAATGACAGAAGAAATACACAGATCAAGGTAGCTAAAGAGCAAACTGCTTAGGGAGCACCAGGCCTTTCCTCTGAACTATCTACCTGCAACACCGCTTTCTGATTGTATCGTCACTTGCTAGGTGTGTTCTGTACATAGCCCATTTTCACACGTCATACGCTACAATGTGACCGTATGGTGGGGTCCACGCAACAGATATTTTTGCTGTGGGACCACTGAGCATTTCACCATTTGGTATCCCACTGCACTCATAAGCAAATGGCGTGGGAAGGTATACAAACAGGTCCAATACACAGCATTATGAGTAAGACCAGTCCTACAATTTGTAGAGCACAGAAGATCCAATACCCCCATTCTCCCCAAAGGGAGGTGAGCCGTCAGTACCAGGAGTCATCTGCGGGGAGAGGCCGTCTTATTGCCACCTTCTAATGATTAATTACGCCAGTGGCATGCTGGGACTCGTCAGGAATATTAAAACAGCATGAGCTACAACAGGTTTTGCAGCCACCCTCTCTCTCAGCTGTCAGCATGTCTAGTATTCGTTGATTTGTGTCACTGCTTCCCGTACTGCCGTTAATATTAATGAGTCCTAGACCATACTTCATCTCATTTGCTAACACTAATATGCCATATGCAATGTCATTAATCTTATTTATTGCCAACATTGTCCTGCTCGCAAGAGAATAGACCACGCAATATTCGCTCCTGGTGTCATCGAAGTGTCTGCGATTTTGTACCCATTCAAATGCCGTAGGATGTCCCTTCGGATTCGCTCGTTACTGGCCTTTTGGACGAACGCTATCGTACCAGTGGACACTACCGCCGGATAGCAGCATCCCACCATCCCAGTGGGAGGTGGTGGTACCCTCTATCTCCGCAGGCCCATATTAAACCCGCCATCATGGTGTGATTATTGATAAAGGAACGAGTAATGTTGTTGGTCGTACCATTTGCGTAGGTTGCTGAGCAAGAGTCATTCTTCAAGTACAGCGGCGTAGTATACTCAGAGATCCCCAAATAGAGTTTCCATTGATTTGAACATGTACAAGTTTCTTCCCTTCTTTCCACTAAATGGAAGGCTGTGGTCGGCAGCCTAACAGTATTGAAAAGAAGATTAGCCTTGAATTCGAGTGGTGGCGCGAGATTTGCCCTAATTGCTCCCCACCTCAGGGTGAGGGTAATCGCTGACCGTGGAATCAGGCAGCTAGCATTTCTTTCCAGGCTGTCTGGAATTGGTTCAGCAGTCTACTGTTTGTCTCTGTGCAAACCTATCCAACAAGTGTAGCCAAATTCCAAACGTCGGTGTTGAATTAGGGCGAAAGCACATGCTCTGTTCCCTTCAAATCTAGCGATGTTACTTCGCACCTACCAAACTGCTGGCGTCGCATTTGCGCCATTGATCTGATGAAGGGCCAATTCCACTACCGTGTTAGCCTCGCTCCCGAGTCCCGGCCGAAACCCTCCGGGTTCTGGCGTGACATTAATGCCCTCTGCCCTGTTTGGGTTAGGTCCATGATCTGGTTTGGTTGGTTGCCGGACCCTGGTGCTACTACCTCCTGTTGGACCATCTGCTATTAATTTCGGTTGGGGGTAGGGGTGGGGGGAGTGGTGGTTGGCGGCGAGTGTACCAATATTTTCACCTGTCCACAGATGTCGAAGATGGGTAGATCTATCCCACACCACCAGATTCACTCTTCGCTCTTCTGATTCCAGGATTTTATTACCTGGACTTTCCTTCAATCCGTTTAACAGATTTTAACTCAACTATTAAATCTATTTGAATCTTTTCCCCTTCAGTAGTGCAACATTTTCTGTTTAAAGTGAAGGTGTTTTCCCCTGTTTCTCTTCCTGGCTATGATTAGTAGTTTCAGTGATGCCAGCCTTGAGTAGTGTCAGAACGAATGAATTTTAGGGTGTAGGTTTGCTCGCTGAGCTGTAGGTTTGATATCCAGACGTTTCATTACCTGGCGAGGTAACCTCATCAGTGGCGACCTCCAAGTGAAGCGAAGCTGCTACGTCCTGCTTTCTATTTATATATTTGTTCTGGATGGGGTTCCTGGGGTTTGTGGTGATGTCATTTCCTGTTCGTTTTCTGAGGGGCTGATAGCTGGTATCTACATCTATGTGTTTGGTTATGGCGTTGTAGTTGGAGTTGTACCTGGCATGTCTTTGCTAAGCCTATCCCAGGATAGATGTGTTGTCCCAGGAGAAATGGTGGGGTTTTTTTCTCCGTGTGTCGGGCTACGAGGGAGAGAGGATCGTGTATTTTTGTGGCTAGCTGGTGTTTGTGTATCCTGGTGGCTAACTTTCTTCCTGTTTGTCCTACATAGTGTTTCTGGCAGTCCTTGCATGGAATTTTGTAGACAACGTTGGTTTTGTCCATGGGATGTACTGGGTCTTTTAAGTTCGTTAGTTTTTGTTTGAGAGTGTTGGTGGGTTTGTGTGCTACTAGGATTCCTGGGGGTCTTAATAGTCTGGCTGTCATTTCTGAAAATTCTTTGATGTATGGTAAGGTGGTTAGGGTTTCTGGCTGTGTTTGATCTTGAGGAATCTGCGGATTGTATTTTTTGACTATCCATTCTTATTGAATACATTGTATCGGTGGTTGTCCTCTGGTTTCCGAAGTTCGTCTGTGCTTCAGTGTGATGTAGCTCGTTGGAATAGTGTTCTGATACTAAGACCCAATATATGCCATGGACAAAACCAACGTCGTCTACAAAATTCCATGCAAGGACTGCCACAAACACTACGTAGGACAAACAGGAAGAAAGTTAGACACCAGGATACACGAACACAAGCTAGCCACAAAAAGACACGAGCCTTTCTCCCTCGTAGCCCTACAGACGGAGGAAAAAAATACATTATTTCGACTGGGACAACACATCTATCCTGGGACAGACTAAGCAAAGACATGCTAGAGAATTCCTAGAGGCCTGGCACTCAACCCACAACGCCATAAACAAACACATAGATCTATGTACCATCTATCAATCTACAGCTCAGCGAGCAAACCTACACCTAAACATCAAAATGAGCTACAAACCTTCACAAACCTTGCAGAAACGAATGAATGGGCACACTTTATGTTATCGTGCACTTCCTGGTGCATGGTTCTCCGTGTTGGACAGGGCTTTTGAGTATGTTTGACACATGTTTTGGAACTTAATGGGAAACAGAAATTGCTGGAATCAATGAGCGGGTCTTACAGCGTCTGTGGAATGAAAGTTGAGTCAAACTTTCGGGTTCATTGAACCATCTTTAAAACTTCTGGTTTCTCCTGCACTTTTTGATTTTCTTTTTGAGCTTTCCAGTATCCACTGTTCTTTGATTTATTGAAAATTTGCCCTATTAATTTCTGTGGATACTCACCAGGTGTGACATCATCTTCAAAGCCAGAGAACCACAGTTAATGTTTAACGTCTAAAGTGAAACTTCTTCAAAACTGGAAACAGGCTTTTTAATCTGTTCACAGCATTGGTGGCGGAGGTTCAGCAAAAAAGACAAATTTATTTTAATTGTGGTGAAAAACAAACAAATGTAAAATAGGTGAAATTTAAGGTGTGAATGTTGCAATGGATTCCCTCGATAGAGAGCAATCTTAAAGAAAAAGAGGTTGTGGAGATGCAGTATAAAAGACAAACAGACTTTTAATTGTGGTGAAAGACAAACAGATGTAAAATAGATACAATGTAAGGTGTTAATTGGGGCAAGGATTCTCTCGATTGAGAGCAATCTTAATAAAAAAGGAAGTCAAAGGGAGACCAGGGAAGAGATCGTATTGAAATGGACAACAGCCCGAATGGGGTCAGGCTGGAAAGATGTGGAATTAAATATTAACTCCTGCATACTGAAACGTACCAAAGTGCAAAATGGCATGTTTCTAGAGCTTGGATTGTTCTTCATTGGAACATTGCAACAACCCAGGGCCAAAATGTTAACATGTGAGCAATGCCGCTATTTAAATGGGAAGCAATGAGAAGGTCAGGATTATTCCAAACGACAGAGTGGGAGTTTTCCGTAAAACAGCCTTTGCTTGTATTCGACAATGTGAAGGACACTGCATTATGAGCAGCAAAGAAAGGAGACTGGGCTGAAAGAGAAAAAGAGAATGTCTGCTTCATCTGGAAGATATGTTGTGGGTTGCTCAGAATTGAGGAACGAGTCAGTGATGTTTTCCAATATGTGGCAATATTTCACCTTCAACACAGACTACGTAGTTTCACATTGGGATCACCACAGCAACAGATTTAGTCGTGCTTGTTGGACTTTTATTGGAATACTTACTCGCAAATTGTTCCCAATATCCCAACAATAGCATCTAGATAACAGTCTGTATGTCACATATGCTCCTCTCTGTTTCTAAATGATTTATTTGCTTCAACCGTACTTGCAAGTTTGCCATTTGGAATAGCATTGGTAATTTGTGACCTTTCTTATGCAGTAGAACAACCACAAAATTTTCAATATACTCCATACTTACCACTTTTCTACGACCTATCTCTCCTCATAAAGCCAAATATCCTTAATAACAGCTTTCTCGCTCCTCCCTCTCTTCCATGTCATATTTATAAAAATCAACTAGGAGAAAGTGAGGACTGCAGATGCTGGAGATCAGAGCTTAAAAATGTGTTGCTGGAAAAGCACAGCAGGTCAGGCAGCAGCAAAGGAACAGGAGAATCGACGTTTCGGGCATAAGCCCTTCTTCAGGAATGAGGAGGATGTGCCAAGCAGACTAAGATACAAGGTAGGGAGAAGGGAATTGGGGGAGGGGCGTTGGGTATACGATGGGTAGAAGGAGGTTAAGGTGAGGGTGATAGGCCAGAGAGGGGTGGGCAGAGAGGTCCGGAAGAAGATTGCAGGTCAATAAGGCGGTGCTGAATCTGAGGGTTGGGACTGAGAAAAGGTGGGAGAAGGGGAAATGAGAAAGCTGGAGACGTGCTTGTTGGACTTTTATTGGAATACTTACTCGCAGATTGTTCCCAATATCCCAACAATAGCATCTAGATAACAGTCTGTATGTCACATATGCTCCTGTCTGTTTCTAAATGATTTATTTGCTTCAACCGTACTTGCAAGTTTGCCATTTGGAATAGCATTGGTAATTTGTGACCTTTCTTATGCAGTAGAACAACCATAACATTTTCAATATACTCCATACTTACCTCTTTTCGTACGACCTATCTCTCCTCATAAAGCCAAATATCCTTAATAACAGCTTTCTCGCTCCTCCCTCTCTTCCATGTCATATTTATAAAAATCAACTAGGAGAAAGTGAGGACTGCAGATGCTGGAGATCAGAGCTTAAAAATGTGTTGCTGGAAAAGCACAGCAGGTCAGGCAGCAGCAAAGGAACAGGAGAATCGACGTTTCGGGCATAAGCCCTTCTTCAGGAATGAGGAGGATGTGCCAAGCAGACTAAGATACAAGGTAGGGAGGAGGGAATTGGGGGAAGGGCGTTGGGTATACGATGGGTGGAAGCAGGTTAAGGTGAGGGTGATAGGGCAGAGAGGGGTGGACAGAGAGGTCGGGAAGAACATTGCAGGTCAATAAGGCGGTGCTGAATCTGAGGGTTGGGACTGAGAAAAGGTGGGAGAAGGGGAAATGAGAAAGCTGGAGAAATCGGAAATCATCCCTTGTGGTTGGAGGGTTCCTAGGCAGAAGATGAGTGGCTCTTCCTCCAGGCGTCATGTTGCCATGGTCTGGCGATGGAGGAGGTCAATGATCTGCATGTCCTTGACAGAATGGGAGGGGGAGTTAAAGTGTTCAGCCACAGTGCGGTTGGGTTGGTTGGTGCGGGTGTCCCAGAGGTGTTCTCCGAAACGTTATGCAAGTAAGTGGCCTGTCTCCCCAATGCATTGGAGACCACATCGGGTGCAGCGGATACAGTAAATGATGTGTGTGGAGGTGCAGGTGAATTTCTGACGGATATGGAAGGATCCCTTAGGGCCGTGGAGGGAAGTGAGTGGGGAGGTGTGGGCGCAAGTTTTGCATTTCTTGCGGTCCCAGGGGAAGGTGCCGGGAGTGGAGGTTGGGTTGGTGGGGGATCTGGATCTGACGAGGGAGTCACGGAGGGAGTAGTCTTTCCAGAACGCTGATAGGGGAGGGGAGGGAAATATATCCTTGGTCATGGGGTCTGTTGGAGGTGGCGAAAATGATGAAGGTTGATTCCATGTATCTGCAGGCTGGTGGAGTGGAAGGTGAGGACCAGTGGGGTTCTGTCCTGGTGGCGAATTGAGGGGCGGGTTTAAGGGCGGAGGAGCGGGAAGTGGAGGAGATGCGGTGGTGAGCATTGTCGAACACGTCTGAGGGGAAATTGCAGTCTTTGAAGAAAGAGGCCATCTGGGTTGATCGGTCATGGAATTGGTCCTCCTGGGAGCAGGTGCGGTGAAGGCGAAGGAATTGGGAATATGGGATGGCGTTTTTATGCGGGGCAGGGAGAGAGGAGATGTAATCTGGGTAGCTGTGGGAGTTGGTCGGTTTATAGTAAATGTCTGTGGTGAGTCGATCGGCCGAGATAGAAATGTAGATGTCCAGGAAGGGGAAAGTGGAGTCTGATACGGTCCAGGTAGATTTGAGGTCGGGGTGGAAGGTGTTAGTAAAGTGGATGAACTGTTCAACCTCCTCGTGGAGCATGAGGTAGCACCGATACAGTCATCGATGTAGCGGAGGAAAAGGTGGGGGGTGGTGCCAGTGTAGCTGAGGAAGATGGACTGTTCCACATATCCAACGAAGAGGCAGGCATAGCTGGGGCCCATGGCTACTCCTTTGGTTTGGTGGAAGTGGGAGGATTGGAATGAGACGTTGTTCAGAGTGAGGACCAGTTCAGTCATTCGAAGGAGGATGTCAGTGGAAAGGTATTGGTTGGTTCGGCGGGAAAGGAAGAAGCGGAGGGCTTTGAGGCCTTCATGATGAGGGATGGAGGTGAATAGGGACAAGATGTCCATGGTGAAGATCAGGCATTGGGGGCCGGGGAAGCGAAAATCATGGAGGAGGTGGTGGGCGTGGGTGGTGTCCGGAACGAAGGTGGGGCGTTCTTGGACTAAGGGGGACAGGACAGTGTCAAGGCATGCAGAAATGAGTTCGGTGGGGCAGGAACAGGCTGAGACAATGGGTCGGACGGGGCAGTGAGGTTATTGGATTTTAGGCAGGAGGTAGAAACGGGCAGAGCGGGGTTGTTGGACTATGAGGTTGGAGGCGGTGGATGGGAGATCCCCTGAGGTGATGAGGTTATGGATGGTCTGGGAGATGATGGTTTAGTGGTGGGAGGTGGGGTCATGGTCAAGACGGCAATAGGAGGAGGTGTCCGCAAGCTGGCGTTTAACCTCAGCGGTGTAAATTTCGGTGCGTAAAACTACTGCTGTGCCTCCTTTGTCTGCCGGTTTGATGGTGAGGTTGGGGTTGGAGCGGAAGGAGTGGAGGGCTGCACGTTGTGAGGGTGAGAGGTTGGAGTGGGTGAGGGGGTGGACAGGTTGAGGCAGTTAATGTAGCGGCGGCAGTTGACTATGAAGTGATCGAGGGTGGATAAAAGGCCAACACGGGGTGTCCAGGTGGATGCGGTGTGTTGGAGGTGGGAGAAGTGGTCGTCAGAGGGTGGGCGGGAGTCATGGTTGAAGAGGTAGGTGCGGAGGCAAAGGCGGCAGAAGAAATGCTTGATGTCTCACTGCGTGTTGAATTCATTAATCCGGGAGCATAGGGGGATGAAGGAGAGGCCTCTGCCAAGGACTAATCTTTCATCCTCAAAGATGGGGAGGTCTGGAGGCATGGTGAAAATGCGGCAGGGCTGGGAGCGAGGACCTGGTGTGGGATTGGAGCTGGGAGTGGAGGCGGGATAGGCGTGGAGTTGGGGTTTAGGCGTGGGGGCGGAGTTAGGCGTGGGGGCGGAGATCGGTGTGCGGGCGGAGATGCATGCGGTGTGGTCGTGGTGCAGGCGAGTGACGTAACTGGCGGGCGGACGGAGATGCGGCGACGGCAACTCCGGGGGCGGATGTCGCTGCGGCGAGTGCAGAAACGGTGTTGTTCCCGGTGGTTGTGAACCCGGCGGAGGCCGCGAATCTGTCGGCGATGGTCTTCCTGGCGAACGTGGAGGCGGTTGTCTGGGCGGCGATCGTGGAGGCTGCATGAACGGTGGGGGCGGAAGTGACGTCATCGTTCGCAGCGGCGGTTGCTACAGCGGACGCGTGGTTCATGGCGCCCGAGCGCTTCCAGAGGCATTGGAATATTCTGGAACGGTTGAGGAATCCGAAGTTTGAGGATAAGTACATGAAAGAATCCCTTGCAAAGTTCCGTTACATTATCAACAAACTTACGGTCCTATTTCGTCTTCACCCTATTGTTTGAGTAAGTTAACTTCCACTGGTATTTTAATGTCGCCTCATCTTCTGGATGTCCAATAATTTGCGCCACATTGTATACTTTATTTTTGGGTTAATGCTTTCCCTGAC
>NC_057717.1:13727305-13739260 GCF_004010195.1 Chiloscyllium plagiosum
ATGGACACGAACTGACAATATTTACATCTATGATTGTACTCAGGCAAAATTGCACAATTTTTGTGATATTTGAACTGGAAAGCAGTTTGGAAAACTTGCTACAAATTAGAACTATCAACATTTCAATCTTTTTGCTGTTGCATCCTTGATAATTTATGATAAAGTATGACTATTGCTTTAAGCAACAAGAATCATATGCAATTACTGAATTGCAATATAAGATAACAATTGAATTTATTGAATGGAATGACAACCGAATGTTTACTGGGTTTATCAATCTCAGGAACAATAAGATACTTACTCGGATTGCTATCCTGAACAGTAATTATGGAATTCCCTCAGCGTGGAAGCATATTATTCAGCCCATCAATTGCACACTACGACACCGAACATTATCCCACCCAAACTCATCTCCCTTCCATATACCTGTAACCTTGCATTATAGCCAAGAAGACCTTTGTGTGGGTTATGTGCAATAGTTTGTGTGAGTATTGATTTCAATAACATTGATATATTTTATATGATGTAACAACAGATTGATAATTTGGTGTTAAGATCTTAGTTAAATTCAACAAATGTTTGGCTTTTACTGGAATTCCACCAGGAAACATTCTTAATCCACAATGCAACAAGCAAGATATATGAGAGATGTGAAAGGCTTATTTTCAAATGAACACACTCCAATATTTTCAAAGCATTTTAATCTTACAGTCAAAATGAACAGGTAAATGGAAAAATAAAAACAATTTTCTGACAATTCATAAATTGAACGATAATTTAAAAATCATTTTTATGAAAGGACAGAGTAATATTTAGATGAATCACAACATTTAGTTACAAAGTGGTTAATCAGTTGACTGACAAGAAATAGGTAGTGGGATTTGTTAGTTTACTGAAGAAGAAATCAACTTTATTTCAAATTTATAGTATGAAAGAATAATGTTTCATGTGTTTCGATTTTTTCAAAGGGGCTAGTCCAAACAAAAAAGAATGATCAATTGGATTTAGACATTTTAACTTTTAGATTACATTAGATTCCCTACAGTGTGGAAACAGGCCCTTCGGCCCAACAAGTCCACACCAACTCTCCAAAGAGAAACCCACCCAGACCCATTCCCCTACATTTACCCCTGACTAACCCATCTAACACTTCGGGCAATTTAGAATGGCCAATTCACCTAACCTGCATATCTTTGGACTGTGGGAGGAAACTGGAGCACCTGGAGAAAACCCACGCAGACACGGGGGGCATGTGCAAACTCGACACAGACAGTTGACACACAGAATTGAGGCAGCAGTGCTAACCACTGAGCCACCGTGCCACCCAAAGTCTGCGCCATTTCTGCAACATTCTCAAACATTCTTCAGGAACTTATAAGCAACATAATTAGATACAGGTATCCCCAGCTATCCGAAAGTAGAGCATTGCAATTAAACCTTTCATGAGCTGAAATGGTGTAAATAGAAAAAGCATTAATTTGTATGGGAAAAAAAGCCTCCAATTTCCTAAAAGCTAAAATCCACTTCGGATTTCTTTCAGCGAGTGAAAACACGTACTAAGGTAATTATTTTGGAAAAGCAAAGTGTCGTAAAACAAACTTTTTCAAAGTGGATACTTGCACACATATTTCTTGACAATGAGACAAAAATAACAATCAGATTTTGTGATTATTGCATCGAGTAATAGATAGAAGCAGATCTAATGTTGGATTGAACAGTCTGTGCTTAGGTATTTTCTAATCAACATTCAGAGTTGTTCTGATACAGCTCAGTTGAAGGTGTGATTTGAAGCCTTGCCTCCTGGTCTTGTTGTAGAGACACTACCACAGCTCCACAAGCTCCTTTGAAAATGTTCCCACCCAGGACGGGCAGGACTGTATTGGCATATTTAATGTGGTTACTCAAATGAAAACTAATCAGCTGTTTATTGTAGTAATTGGAGTGGGAATTAATTAGGTAGTTTGTGTGTGTAATGAACTGGAAATGAAATAGTAATTTACATTAATAATAGAGTAAAGGAATGATGTTCTTAAGTAAATAGGAATCTCATGACAATTCTTCGAACGACAAATTGACTGCGTGATCATTGTACGTTGACTTTTTAAAAATGCATCAGTCATTCAATGTGAATATTCAGCTGAAGACAATTTCTCTTCCTTCCAAGAATGCACAACTTCTACAAATTCAAAATTAACAGTCTTTGATAAAGAAAGGAACAAACAGATGTCAATTCTACTTTCTGTACATAAACGTGAGATGAATTTTAAGTAAGTTTTACGAATGAGAAAAGGAAACTCTTATTGTTAGCATGAAGTGAAATATAACCAAATCAATTCAAATTTGTTTCCTCAGTTAAAATACAATTTGATAGTCACTGTAATTGAGACGTTGTAGACTGCAATATCGTTACATTAATTCAGTACTGAGACATAATTCCACATTTATACCCCTAACAGTGAAGGGAACGTGGGCCACGAGTTGGAAGAGGTATGGGATGTCCTTAATGTTTGATATGCTCCAACAGGTTGATGGTAAGACGGAGGATGTGCTGAAAATATTGCAAAACATGGGGATAGATAAGTCTCCTGGGCCAGAACGGATGAAACTAAGGTCGTTATGGGAAGCAAGGGAAGGGATTGCTGTGCATTTCGCAAAGATCTTTGCATCCTCACTGTCCACTGGAGTTCCACCAGATGGTGGAAACCATTATTCTCTTGTTCAAGAAAGGGATTGGGATACTCCTGGAAATTATAGACAAGTCAGTCTTGCATCAGTTGTCGGCAAATTACTGGAAAGGATTCTGAAAGACAGGATTTATGATTATTTGGAATAGTATAGTTAGCATGGAGCAGGTTATGCCTCACAAACCTTAATGAATTCTTTAAAGATGTTACAAAACACATTGATGGCAGAGCAGTGTATGTGATGTATATGAATTTTAGCAAATTGTATGATATGGATCCAATGGTAGATTCATTCAGAAAGTAAGGAGACATGGGATACAGGAAACCTGTCTGTCCAGATAATAAATTGGCTGGCCCACAGATGACAGAGTGACAGTAGATGGAAACTATTCAGCTTGGAGCATGGTGACGAGTGGTGTTCTGCAAGATTCTGTTCTGGGACCTCTGCTCTTTGTGATTTTTATAAATAACTTGGATGAGGAAGTGGAAGTGTGGGTTAGTAAGTTTGCCGATGACACAAAGGTTCGTGGAGTGGTGGATCGTATGGAAGGCTGTTGAAGGTTGCAATAGCACATTGACAGGATGCAGAGCGGGATGAGAAATGGCGGATGGAGTGCCACCTGGGAAAGTGTGAGTGATTCATTTTGGAAGTTCAAATTTGAATGCAGAATACAGGGTTAAAGGCAGGATTCCTGGCAGCGTGGAGGAACAGAGGGACCTTGGGGACCATATCCATAGTGCCCTCAAAGTTGCCACTCAAGATGATAGGGTTCTCAAGAAGACGTATGGTGTGTTGGCTTTCATTAGCTGGGGGATTGAGTTTCAGAGCCAGGCGGTTATGCTGCAGCTTTATAGGGCCCTGGTTAGACCACACTTGGAATATTGCGTTCATTTCAGCTCGCCTAATGTTGGGAAGGATGTGGAGGCTTTTGAAAGTGTGCAGAGGAGATTTACCAAGATGCTGCCAGGACTGCAGTGCAGGTCATATGAAGAAAGGTCGAGGGAGCACGGGCTTTTCTCATTGGAGTGAAAAAGGATGAGAGGTGGCTTGATATAGACGTACAAGATAATGAGAGGCATAGATGGAGTGGATAACCAGACACTTTTTCCAAGGATGGATGTGCTGATCACAAAAGATAATTTTTAGGTCAATGGAGAACGTTTTAGGGGGATCTCAGACATAGCTTCTTTACAGATAATGATGGGTGCGTGGAATTCACTGCCAGTGGTGGTCAGGGAATCAGATCCATCAGGGACTTATAAGTGACTTTTGTATAGGCACATGGATGATAGTAAAATGAAGGGTATGGAGGTTAGTTTGATCTTAGTGTAGGATAAAAGGTCAGCGCAATGTGGTGGGCCAAAGGGTCTGTGCTGTGCTGTTTTATTGTACATTCTATGTGCTGAAATGAACAATTATTATATATTAGCAACAAAGAGATTTTCAAACTTCTATTGGGGAACTTCAGAATAATGATAAATCTCATCTTACAATGTGACTGTGCCATGTGCAGAAATGAACAGGAATTGTTGCAGGGAAAATTACGGTTTTCTAAATTTAAAGGGCTGAGATTACAGCGATCATTCAAATGAGCAAAAATCAGGTTTTTACAATGCGTGTTTCATCAGAAATGATTGATTCTTTTCGAGGTGTGTTGATCTGAAATAAAATGGATTTTTATTTTACTGTATTGGTACAAGGAAACAGTGGATTAAATTCAAATATGAACCCACTGTACTTGTCTGCAAGACTAAGTTAAAGCATTGTGTAATAATTGTAATACCAATGACTTAATAATTGCTGTTAGAATCCTGAAAAAAAGAATGTATTGTACTATTAGCCCTACCAGTCAATAAATTAATTTAAAATGTCAACCTCAGTATACTTGTTAGCCAGACTGATTGAAATTATTATGCAATTATTGTGATGGTAATCACTTGATAACTAATGGTGGAGCTTAAACGTCGAGACTGGGTCTGCGGCTGGTGGTGAAGGAACCAACAAGAGAAAAAATACATACCTGACCACATCCTTACTAATCTGCTTGCTGCAACAGTATCTGTCCATGAGAATATTGGTAAAAGTGACTACTGCGCTTGTGGACATGGAATCCTGCGTTCACATTGAGAATAACCTCCATCGTGCTGTGTGGCACTATCACCGTGCTAAATGGGACAGACATCAAACCATTCTAGCAGCTCAAGACTGGGCATCGGTGAGGCGCTGTGGGCCATCAACAGCAGCAGGACTGTACTCCAGCACCCCCATGACTGGCATATCCTCCACTGAATGATGAACATGAAGCCAGGGTATCAACGCTGGTTCAATGCAGACAGCATGAGGGAATGCAAGAAGCAGCATCAGGCAAACCAAAAAATTAGGTGTGAACCTGGTCAAGCTACCAACCAGGGCTCCTTGCGTGCCAAATGGCATAAACAGCAAGTGGTATACAGAACTAAGCAATCCCACAACCAATGCATCAGATCTCAGAATTGCAGTCCTTCCACATTCAGTTGTGAATTGTGGTGGACATGAAAACAGCTCACAGGAGGAGGAGGCTTCACAAATATCCCCATCGTCCATTATGGGGAAGCCCAGCACATCAGTGCAAAAGGTAAGGCTGATGCATTCAGAACAATCTTCAGTCAGAAGTGCCGAGTGAATGATCCGTCTCGGGATCCTGCAGTGGTCCCAGCATCACAGATTCCAGTCTCCAGCCAATTCGTTTCACTCCACGTGATATCAAAATGTGGCTGGAGGTACTGGATACTGCAAAGGCTACGGATTCTGACAACATTCCAGCAATAGTACTGAAGAAGTATGCTCCGGAACTTGCTGCTCTCTTAGCTAAGCTCTTCCAGTACAGTTACAACATTGGCATCTAACCGACAATGTGGAAAATGGCACAGTTATGTCCTGTACACAAAAAGCAGGACAAATCCAACCCGGCCAATTACTGCCCAATCATTCGCCTCTCCATCATCAATGAAGTGATGGAAGGGCTCAGCAACAGTGCTATCAAGCAGCATCTCCTCAGCAATTACCTGCTCGGTGACGCCCAGTTTGGGTTTCCCCAGCGTCATTCAGCTCCTGATCTCATTACAGCCTTGGTTCAAACAAGGACGGAACAACTGAATTCCAGAGGTGGGGGAAGAGTGACAGCCCTTGACATTAAAGCTGCTTTTGACTGAGTATGGCATCAAGAAACTCTCGCAAAATTGGTAACAATGGGTACCGGGGGCAAACACTCCGCTGGTTAGATTCATACCCGGCATAAAGAAAGATGGTTGTGGTTGTGGAGGGTCAGTCATCTCAGCTCCAGGACATCTCTTCAGGAGTCCCTCAGGGTAGCGTCCTCGGCCCAACAATCTTCAGCTGCTTCATCAATGACCTTGCCACGGTCAGAAGTGGAACGTTTGCCGATGATTGCACTGTGTTCAGCACCATTCGCGATTCCTCAAGTATTGAAGAAGTCCATGCTCAAATGAAACAAGATCTGCACAACACGCAGGATTGGGCCGACAAGTGGCAAGTAACATTTGCGCCAGACAATGACCATCACCAACGAGAGACATTCTAACCACTGCCCCTTTACATTCAACAGCATTACCATCACTCCATCTCCCACTGTTACCATTGACCAAAAACTCAACGGACTCACCACATAAACACAGTGGCGACAAGAACAGGTCAGAGACTCGGGTACTGTGACAAGGAACTCACCTCCTGGTACCTGAAAGTCTATTCCCCATCGACCAGGCACAAGTCAGGAGTGCGATGGAATACTCTCCACTTTCCTGGACGGGTGCAACCCCAATGACACTCAGGAAGCTCGACAGAATTCAGGAAAAAGCAACCTGTTTGATTGGCACCACATCTACAAGCATTCAATCCCTCCACCGTCAGCCATCAGTAGCAGAAGTGTATAGTATCTACATGGTGCTCTGCAGAAATTCACTGAAGCATCTTAGACTGCACCTTCCAAACCCACGATCACTTCCATCCAGAAGGACAAGGGCAGCAGGTACTTGGAAACATCACCACCTACAAGTTTCCCTCAAAGCCACTGACCACCTTGCCTTGGCAATATATATTTGTTTCTTCACAGTCATTCGGCCAAAATCCTGGAATTCCCTCCCTAATGGCATTGTGGGTCAAAAACCCACAACAAGTGGACTGCAGCGATTCAAGTAACCAGCTGGGTCCTAAAGGACATAGCTGTGAGCCTGGGTCTGCAGTCGTTGGGGAGGGAATCAACAAGAGGAAAAAAAACATACTTGAGATCATTCTTACCAATCTGCCAGTTGCAGATGCATCTATCCATGACGGTATCAGGAAGAGCAACCACAGTATAGACATTATGAAAACAAGTCCCACCTTCAAATTGAGCATAACCTCCATCGTGTTGTGTGGCAGTATGACCGTGCTAATTGGGACAGACTTTGAAACGATCTAACAGCTCAAGACAAGGTGTCCATGAGGCACTAGGCCCCCAGTAGCAGCAGAACTGTGCAGTAGCACAATCTGTAACCTCATGGCATGACATATCCCCCACGCAACTATGACCATAAAGCCAGGGGGTCAATCCTGATTCAATGGAGAGTGCAGGAGAGCATGCCAGGAGTAGCACCAGGCATGCTTAAAAATGAGGTGCCAATCAGGTGAAGCGACCAAACTGCAAACTTGCATGTCAAACTGTATAAGCAGCCAGTAATAGAGTTAAGTGATGCAGCAAGCAAAAGATCAGATCTAAGTTCTGCATTCCTGCCACATCCAGTCGAGAATGGCTGTGGACAATTTAACAACTCACTGGAAGAGGAGGCTCCACCAGTATTCCCATTGACAATGATGGAAAAGCCTAGCACATCAGTGCAAAAGATAAGGCTGAAGCTTTCTCGGAGCTAAATATTCAAAGTCTACATCCAAAAGAAAAGACAGGCTGGTGGGCAGGGGTTGCCTGATCAGTAAGAAATGAAGTTAAATCAATAGCATAAATGAAGTGGAGTCAGATAATGTAGATTCACGAAGGTAAAAATATCTAGAGACCTCCAAGAAATAGTCAAGATTTGGGGCGTAACACACATGAGGAAATAGAAAAAGCATGTAAGAAAAGCATGGTTACAGTAATCGGGGGGGATTTCAAAATGCAGGGGTACTGAGAAAATAGGGCTGACAGTAGATTGCAAGAAAATTAATCTATGGAATTTCTGGAGGATGGCTTTACAGAGCAGCTTGTGGACCCCAGTAGAGAACAGGCAGTACCGGATTTAGTGTTGTGCAATGAGGCAACTTTCATAAGGGAGATTAACTTGAATGAACCCTGAGGTGGCAGTGACCCTCATATGATAGAATTTACTTGGCAGTTTGAGAGAGAGAAGGTGGAATCAGATGTAACTCTATTACAGCTAAATAAAGGCAACTACTGAGACATGAGGGAGAATCTGGAGAGCATTGACTGGGAGAAGAGCCTAATAGGACAGATAATGGAACAGCAATGGCAGGGGTTTCTGGGAGCAGACATTCATCCCGAGGAGAAAGACACGTATTAAAGAGAGCATGAGGCAATCATGGCTGACTCGCATAAAAGCAAAAGAGAAATCACATTATGTGGCAACGTGCAGTGGGAAACCAGAGGATTGGCAAGCCTAGAAACACCAATGGACAACAATGAAGAAAGAAATAAGGAGGGAGATGATTAAGCATGAGGGAAAGCTAGTCAGTAATATTAAAAACAAGATTGCCAGAGCTTTTCGAGATATACAAAGTTCAAAAGAGGCAAAAGTGGACATTGGGCCGTTGGAAAATAAGGCTGGCAGAATAGTTACGGCTAACAAAGAAATGGCTGAGGAACTGAATAAGTACTTTGCATCAGTCCTCACGGTGGAAGACAGGAGCAATATCCCAAAACTTTAAGAGAGTCAAGGGGACAGAGATGAGTACGGTGGCCATCACCAAGGAGAAGATGCTGGAAAACTGAAAGGTCTGAAAGTAGATAAAACACCTGGAACAGATGTACTAATCCCCAGAGTTGTGAAGGCAATAACTGAAGAGATAGTGGTGGCTTTAGTTGTGAGCTTTCAGGTATCACTGGACTCAGGCTAGGTCCCAGAGGACAGGAAAATTGCTAATATAACGCCCCCAGTATAAGAAGGATGTAAGGTAAAAGAAGTTATCAGCTGATAAGCCTGCCCTCAGTCGTTGATAAATTGTTAGTTAATATTACTGACAAAATGTTACCAACAGGTTACTTCAATTCCATTGCAATCTTTACATACAGACCAAGTACCTTTTAGGTGACAACAACTTTTCTAATAACTTTTCTCAATGGCTGAATGGCTTTCTCCTGTTCCAATGAATGTCATCCATCTGCAGCTTGTGGTAACATTTCCCCTCAATGCTCACTTCACATCCATGCTTAACACACTGTTACTGACTGAACAAACCTCCTGTGTTTGAACTAAATCTGCTCATGTTAAGTGGTTCCCTCTACTGCCACCCGGATTTAACTCTCATCATGGAACGCTGTCTCGTGTTACTGCGGGAATGCCAACAAGGACTAATCCTGGAGTCTGTATCCCCTGGGATCCAAAAATCCAGTTTATTTCCCTCTTCCTATTTCATTCTGGCATTGAAGTCTCGGTTTCAATCCATTCTCCTGTCATGCTCTTCAACATGTCCATGGAGGTGGACTAGAGGCAGCTGGCACCTGAGATTGTCGGGGGAGGCAGATTCAATCAGGGATTTGGGAAAACACTCAGACGATGACATATCCATCTGATTGTTGACTCAGACAGATCGGTAGAAAGAAACATGCACATTTAGATAGCACCTTTGATGACCTGGGGCAATGAAACATGCTTCCATCCCAATGATTTCAACTTCAATTCTCTGAAAACACAGACACAAAGCTTCCTACTTGTACCAGGTTGTCTCTCAGCCTCCTCTTTTCTTAAGTAAAGAGTTTTAAGCTGTTGAGCCTTACCTAGTGATTATAAATTCTGCTTTCTGTCAGATTTGTGACTGAACCTTTATTTGCCTGTTGTGGGTGATGTTAGTAGCAGAAACAGTTCCTGACTTGTGATGGGTTTCGGTTGGAATATTTATATTTACACATTCATTCCCACCCTCACATACAGTGTGAAATTGATGTAAAACAGAAGGAAAGGATTGAGAGAGCACCCACAGAAACACAAAAGGCAGCATGTGTACTTGATTTGAATGAACCTGGACTTAGGAAAATGTGACAACAATCAAAACTAGTTAGAATTACAGAATCCCTTAGGCGCACAAAGAGACTATTTGGTCCATTGAGTCTGCAATGACTCGCTGTCCCACCCTACCTCCATAACCCCACATTTAGCATAGCTAACCCAACCCACCTAACCTGCACACTACAGGCCATGTTAGCACGGCCAATCCATCAAACCTGCACATCTGTGAGAGGGTCACATACTATGTCTAAGTGCTCAGGATTGTGGATGAAGGCTCACAAATACTTGACTCTGACGCAAATCCTCTTTTTTTTCAAAATAAAATCGGGGGGAAACTGCAGCCAGAAAGATTTCCGATTATCTCATCAGGAAGAGAATTCAAAACTCGCGCCATTGACCCAGGGGGCGCAGTTAAGTCACAGAGGTCTGGGAACCATCAGAAATGTAACAAGTTGTGAGCAAGGTGGGAGTGAGACAAGGACAAAAAGACAGTCTGCCACACGGGGGAAGGCAGGAGAGATTAAATTGCAGAAATGGTAGTCCCTCAAGGCCATGGGGAAATGGAGTTAGGGCTGGGAAAGAAACCAGGAAACAAGGTGAGCAGCTGTCAAAGAAATACATTGAATAAACAGGTTATAACAACATAGATGGCAGAGTACGCAGTCTGAAATTGTTGCTCTCATTGGTGAGTACAGAGCGCTGTAAAGCCTGGGTCGTTCTATTACAGCCAATACAAGCAGGATAGGCCAAGTGGCCTCGATCTGTGCTGTACTTCCTGATAAATTTATTCTGACATTTGGAATTCAGGTCGTATGATGTTCATAAATTCTCAAATTGGACTTGAGTTTAATATTCTGGGGAAATGTTAAATAAATCACAATGATCCCATTCTGAAGACTTTAGTCCACAACCTTGCATGTTCCAGCATCTCAGTTACCTCAATGTCCTTTTATTCTAATGTGATGCTGATTACTGCCTCCTCCATCCCATCAATGAGTTCCTGCTCCCCACCATCTCCGAGTGAACTGAATTCTCCCCTCCTTCTTTCTGGGAATTAGTTTCAATCTAAATCCTCCAGTTTCTGACCTCTCAGTTAATGAATACCTCCTTCCTGTCCACTCGATCTGGATTACTCAGCATTTTATCACTTCAATTAAATCTCAGCTCATCCTCTAGGAAATCATCCCCAGCCTTTCCAACCTTTCCTCAGAGCAGAAATTTTCCAATTGTAGAAACATTCTGATCAATCTCCTCTGTACCCTCTCTTGTGTGATCACATCAACCCTGGAATAAGGGGATCAGAAGTGTGTGCAGTACTTCAGCTGTGGTCAAACGAGTGTTCCTGACATTTCCCACGTCACCTCCGTGTTCTTGTGGTTGTCGCACACACAAGAAGTGTCTTGGATTTCCCACATGGAACTGGATGTGCACTCCATGAGGCTAGGATTCCCTACCATGTGTTTATTTGTTCACTAATCCTAAATTAACTTCAGATTAAAACAACATTATCAGCTACACACCAATCAACTTCTTCCATTATACTCAAGTCACCTTACTTTTTAAAAATATCTTTAAAATTATTACTATCTCAACACAACAGGCTTTAATTTGCTGATCAAGTATTCAGATGTCTCCACTGTTACAATCACTTGAAGATTATCTTTACCTTCAGCTCCATTTGGTGAATTGAACACTGATTGTAAATATATGAATATCAAAAGGACTTGAGTTTTATGATAATTAATCCAGTCTGACATTCTTGTTGGTTAATATCTTGAAGAGAACTGTCCTCAGAATTCCAGCTGTGCTCTGATTTCATTCACAACTGGATTTTGTTGGATTGCAGATCTTAGGTCTGTTCTGTTGTTTCCCGGATTGCTTCACTCTGTCTATCACTTGCTGCTTATGCTGTTTGGCACACAAGTAGTCCTATTTGGGAACTTCATCAGGTTAACACCTCATTTTTAGGTATTCATGCTGCTGTGACTGACATGCCCCTGAATTCTCTCAGTTGAATGAGGATTGATACTCTAGTTTGATGGTAAGAGGTAAGTTGGGG
>NC_057717.1:13740510-13751680 GCF_004010195.1 Chiloscyllium plagiosum
AGTAAACATTATCTCCTGCTGTGGAGGGGCAGCCTGTATTGGTCTGAGTGGGAACACTGAGCAAATTTACCTAAATGACAACTTAATCGGTGACCAGAGCAAGTTAAGCAAGTCCAAATAAAATCATGATAGCACAGAAAGAGGCCATCAAATCCAAGCTGGCTCTCTGTTGCAGAATCCCAAATTCTCATTTCCCAAACGTACCCCAAACTCTGCAAGTTTATTTCACTCAGAACTGATCTAATTGTTTTTATCAATCATTTATCTTCTCGACTTGCACCACCATAATAGGCAACATGTTCTGCATACTTCCAACCAATACAGTCAACAGAAACACTTGCTCATCTTCCGCTGTCTCAAAACCTTACATCTGGTCTTAATTCTTGTGCCATCAGCTATCAAATACAGATATTTTTGTCTGCTATATCTAGGTCTGTTATAATCTTATACGGCTTTATCAAAAATGTATTTAACTTGTTTATTTCAAAGAAAATAGCAATCTCTTCAAATCAATCCAGTGACTGCATTTTCTTCATCAGTGAACCACTCCAGTAAGTCTGTACTCCACACCCTGAAGATCACTCATATTCTTCCTTGTTAATGTCTGTTTTGTTCCACAAATCCAGACGACACAAGTTTTCTGTACAACAGCAGTAGCTTTATTATCAGACAGCTGGCAAGAATTTCAAAGCATCTCTAAAGTAGTCGAGTGTCTACCTGTACAGACTCATCTTCACGAACCTCTGCCTTACCCACAAGAGACAGTATATTTAATAAGAATTAGACAAAGACATATCAGTCACATGGGCGATTGCTACTACATAGTTTAAAGCTGGTAATTATGAATTTACAAAGCTTGATGAATGCCAATGTCCTGTGATAATGTGTGATGGATTACAGAAACTGATTATCGTATTGTCCATGATTATATGTCGATTGGAAGAGATTAAGGCAGAAGGGTTCTTCTTTCAGTAAATGGGGGATTCACTTACCTATGCTCATATGGAGGGAATTGAGACAATGAGAGCAGGAGGCAGTTCAACAGGGTTGTGCCCAGGGCTCTCAGTCTTGTCTGGAAAGGGTAAATTGCTCTGTCTGGGGTTATGGTGGAATCCACATGTGTGGCTCCAAGAGGTTCTACTTCGAAGATACGGTCTGCCTCACCCCTACTGAGGTGTTCAGTCTATATTGGAAGAGTACAGGCCTTGTACTCTTACAATACGGCAGTAAGACGTTTGGCAGGTTAATGTTTAACCCTTGAGTCACCAATGCATCCTGAAAGAGAAGCAAAGTTTGGAACAGGCCTCTCTGTGGTATTTTAACTTCCTCATCCTGACCAGGAATCTGTTGACCACAATTGGATGCAATGATTGACTGTGACCTAACTAGAACTTTGTCAACGGTCAGCATCTTTTGCATGAGTATGTTATCATTCCCTCTATTAATGAAGCCCAGCATCCTATACGTTTACTCAAAACACTTTATGTTCTCTCTCCTTTAAGGATTTGTACTCATTGTCCCGCATTCCTGCTGTCCTGCTTCCTGTGTCTGTGCCATTCAAATATATATTCCCTTTCTACATTGCTTCTCTCAAAATGCATCAACTTACTGTGTGTTCTAAAGAAGAGACATATTATACTCAAAATATTATCATTCTCCCCCCTGGAAAACAGAACAGTACAGCACTTGAATAATCGGCTCACCATGTCTGTGTGGATCATGATGCCATTCCAAACTGATTCCATCTGCCTGTACATGATCCATATCCCTGACAACCCATGCCTGCTTATCTGTCTGTCCAAATGCCTCTTAAACAGTGTGATTGTTTCCGTTTTTACCATCTCTCAGGCAAGTACATTCTAGTCACTGACCACCTTCTGCAAACTTGCACAGATGTTGTTGAAAATGCTCAGCAGGTCATGCAGCATCTGTGAATAAAAATCAGTTCATGTTTCAGGTCCGGTCTCCCTTCCTCAGAAATGTTAACTAATTTCTCTTCACAGATGCTGCTAGAACTGCTGAGCTTTTTCAGAAACTTCTGTTTTTTTTTCTGGTTTACAGCATCTGCTGTTCTTTCGGTTTTCATTTCCGTTAAACTTGCCCCTCTCCCCTTAAATCTATGGCCTGTGGAATTGGTCATTTCCACTTGGAAAAGGATTCAGATTATTCACTCTGTCTGTGCCTCTCGGATCGCTCCACAGCCACTGACTTTCCAAAGACAACAATCCAAGATTTTCCAACTTCTCCCAATCCAGGCAACATCCTGGTAAACCCATTTCCACCCTCTCCAAAGCTTCCACATCCTCCTTATAATGCGGTGCTCAAAACAGCGCACAATACTGCAAAGGTGGCCTGATTACAGTTTTATATTCAGTCCCCTGACGGAAGAAGGCAAGCCTGCCATCCACCTCCTTCACCACATTCAGGGAGCTGTGAACTTGCACCTCTGTATATCAATGCTGCTCAGGGCACTTCCTTTTAGTGCATACATTCCTCGTACAATGAGCCGCCCAAAAAGCATCACGTCACACTTGTCTGAATTAAAATCTATCTGCAATTTCTCCGCATAACCTTCCAACTGATCTCGTCCTTGATGTTCCATTTGACAACATTCTTCACGATTCACAACTTCTTCACTTTGTGCCATCTACAAACTTGCTAATTAAATTGTTTACATTTTCAGGCTAATCATTTATATGTGTTACAAACAACAGATGTCCCAGCTCTGACCTTTGTGGAACAGAGGCACTGGTCACAGACCTCCAGCCGGCAACATACCCCTGCACTCTGTTGCTGGGAGAAATATCAAAGAGGAGCCTTGAGTTCTGTGCTGAGCAGCACGACCAATGTTTATTCAGAGCTCCTTACTAATGCATGATGAAAGAGTTCCCTCTCTGGAATTCTGTGACTCCCACAGCCAAGTCCACCATTTTGATGTGTTTCTTTCATATGTTCCACTAATATTTTCCCCCTGACCCGATCTCCTGGTTTCGGGATGTCAGCTCGGATGTTTATGAGCTCCCTTTCCCAGTCTCTGATTCTCTGTCCGTCTGCAACTTCCCCTCTCAGCTCATGCAGTTGCTTTGTCAGTTCTTTCACAAATTGTTTCACCCTATCCTTGCCATTGTACATCTCCTGCCCTCCAACTACCATACCCTCTGGCAGCTGCATAGTCCATCCGGTCACTAATTCAAAGGGGGACTGCTCTGTTCCCTCTGCTGGGGTTGAAGTCAGTTTCATTGGGATTGTGGGGAGTACATTAACCCATCCCTGCCTGTCTCTGTCAGGGCCTTAGTCAGACTATCTTTCAGTGTCTGCTTCATTCCTTCTACTGTCCCTGAGCTCTGGGGGGTGGTATGTGAGATGGGATTTATGCTCAGTACCAAACAGGCCATAGAGCTGCTTAACTTCGTTTCCTGGAACATGTGCCCCTTGGTCAGAATCTGCAGGGGGATGCTTCCGCCCACTGAGTAAACCTGTTTCTTCAGACCCAGCAGGATTTCCTTCCCTGGGATTGGGATGGGGGTGTATGTAAAATCTATCTGTATTTGTTCCCGTGCGCCCCTGGGTCCCTGCTGCTGCCTCCATTTTATCCTGATTGTTTTCCCTGGCTCACACTGTGTACAGACTATACCCTTCGACAAAATCTTCTTGTTCCAGAACACCCCTGTAGTTGATCATCCGATATTGCATTTTATCCTGCTCAATATGGGCCAGCCCATGATATGTTTTTAATAATGTTTGTCTTATACAGTGGCACTGCTAGATCATCCTATGTCCTATAACCTCCCCACCCTTTTCCCATTCCTGTTTCTCCTGCTATGGGACTGTTTCTGGAAATGTCTTTAAACTTTCCTTTCTTGCTTCTGTAGCTACTGCCACTGCATCCTCCTCAAATGTCTCCAACGTTTCAGTAAGTATGCTCACCCATGCTCACCAACTACCCCATTGGTGTGGGGTTTCTACTTTCCTGTGAGCTCTAATCTTCATTATTGCTGCTTAACTGGGAAAGTTAGCTGCTTCCACTAACTCTCTGACCTATTCTTCATGCTCAATGTGGCCCCCAGACAGGGTGACATACCTTCACCGATCCCAGTCCTGAACTATACCAAAGGCATGCTGACTGTGTGCATTTTGCCTCCCTCACCCCTGGTTAATGTCCGCGCTTCTGCCAGGGCTCGTGATGGTTCTCTATTTCTGGATAATTCCTCGCAAAATTCCCACAATAATTAAACAATCCTAAAGTTTGCCTGATCCCTTTACGGTCTGTGGGTAGATAAGTTTATCATCATAGTTTTTGTTCCCGCTGGGACTGTCCCCTCTCCCTTCCTGATTTGATCTCGCCAATATGATGTCCCAGTTCCGTCTCTCCCTACCTTCCCAGTTGCACTCTCTGTGCGTTAATTTTAAGCCTGGCCTGGCTAACCTGCTCCAATACCCTGTTTAATACCTAGATATGTTCTTTCTCACTGCTTGAGGTGATGAGGTGTCGGTAAGATCAGTGTGACTAAATCCATCAAACACACATCGGTGGGAGAGACTGGGGTCTTGCGGGATCCCTGAGGTAATAGTATCCTGGTTGCCTGTTCTCCTCGGTCAGTAAACCGAGGTCAATGTCCACAGGTATGGACCCAGACTATTTCCAGCTTCTGTCAATCTATCACTGTCACATTTACTGCCTCCCCTGCCCTAGCGTTGATGAGATCCCGTTTGTGTGGGGAGTGAGAGGGCTCTCGATCTCCACAGGATCGATAGATAATAACCCACATTCCTGTTTGAGTTACGCACACCGCTGAGTGGGTCCGAGCTATAACCCACCAGATTCTCTGACTGTCCCAGTCTCCCTGCAATGTTGCTACTCCAAAGAGGTTGCCTCTCCTTTTCTTTCTGTCCCAGTCCTGGCCGGAGCATCCCCATGTTTAAATTCACGTGTTGACATCAACAGTTGCCATTTTAGAATAAATAGGAGCAACTCCCAGAATGGTCCCTTTTTGAGTTTCACACCTCTATATCTGAATACATTTTGTCATACTCCCGGTCTACATAGGGACAGGTTTATTTAATCCAGCTTCCTGAGTTGCCTCTCCGACTGCTCTTATTTTAGTCATTGAGGGGTGAGTAGTGAATCCTTATCGGTAACTGATAAAGATGCTCCATATTAGCATAATGCGGTGCTGGCCCCTTAACAGCGCGTCAATAAATATTCATGAGTTATGCATGTGCACATGTGAATACAGGCCACACAATGTGAACACCTATCTCCCTCTCTCTGCCTACATTCCCTGGCTCTGTGCTCTTTCCTGCTTCCCTTGTAATATTGTAGATTTGGTTACCCTCCCAGGGTATTCCCCTGTGTTTCTGAGTTTGTCTCAGTTCTCATGGCCCAATTCAGAATGTTGTTAGAATTATCTCCCACTGGGAGTCCCATGTTTATAATTACAGTTAAATGTAGTACCATTTTAAATACATCAAACTGATTTCATCATCGCAGAATGGGGTTTGCTAATCCCCTGTGGTCCTTACACACCTCAGGCTTCCTCTCTGTATTATCCTCCGTATTACCCATGGGTCCCTGAGTCACCAAGGTTATTTTAGCCCATTCAGTCTGTCCTCTTCCCTAGTGTGTTCCTGGAATATCTGTAATTGCCTGGAGCCATTGATCGGCTGTGTTCTGGGGGGAACCGGGTCACACCCGCAACCTCTCATTGCAGCGACAGGTTCTGCTGTACACGTCAGGGCATCTTGGCTTGAAGGAGGGTATGCGCATCATCATTGGTGAGACTGTGTACCTCAACTAATTCATCCATATTCTCCCAATAAGGCCCATTATTACCATTTCTCTATCAGGCTGTGTGTTCATTCACCAACATCTGTCGTTCAGCCAGGTGAACGGTTCAGGTTTGGTTTCTGTCAGTTCCATTCGCTGCCCCTCCCGTCTGTCCAAGTTTGAGCTTTGATGCCCAATGGTGCCATAGACGCTGCCTTCCGGGCCTTACAGAATGGTGGTGGAAATGTGTTGCTGGAAAAGCGCAGCAGGTGGGCCATACCATCCATGGCCGTTCCTCTGTCCATGCATGGGAGCTGTATCATCTAACCCGTTCCAGTCAGTGTCACCATCCTCACTGCTTTCTGAGGAGAGCGGAGCACTAGGTACCTCCCCCACTATAACTACGATCTGGCCCTTTGGCTTTAAGGCCTCACATCTGAGAGCCACCATCTTCATTTGTTCCTGTTTCTCATAATAATGTAACATTCCATAATTCCTGGAATAAAACAAAACAAAATGTAAATTTGATTTTACTTGAAAGAAGAATAATTTGAGATTCACTCGACATAATTATAGAGGTGAAAATTCTACTGTCAGTATTTAAGTGAAATTAACGTGATCATACTGTGAAAATAATCCCGGAAATCAACAACCATAAATGAGCTCAATAATATGTGATTATTTGTACCAGTTCTTGCATTGAAAATTCAATGTTATTCAATGCCTGTCAACTGTTAGACCATGCATTGTAATCAGAGCATAAAGTAATGGAAGGTTATCAGAAAAAAAAATATTTTCAAAAGAATAATCAGATATTTTTGGAGGAAATTAGGATAGGAAACAAATATGTATACCTTGATATGAATAGTTTAAAAACGTTTAGAAATTGACCCGGACTATTTGATTGAGAGAAGCTGCATGAGTGTAAAGATTAATTCGCCTTTTTCGTTGCATTGTTGGTTTTACTAGAATCTGTTGTATTCTAAACTCTTGTTGTGTGCAATGGACTGTCGCTAATCGCTTAATTTATCTGAGAGACCCTTATCAGGTTTCCTTTGTCTGTAAATCAGGGGGCCAGTGAGCAATACGCCTGCTTTTCTAAGGGCAAGCAAAAATTCATTTCAAAGGAAAGAAGTGGCAGATCACACTGAGAATGGTTTCCAGCACACACCATCAGCAGGGAACGGTTTTTCCAAAGAATTCCAATCTCTGTCTACAAATCTGATGGTATCTGCGTTTGTCAGTTTGTTGAGGATTCAGCCCCTTTGGTCTGAGCTGTTTTCATACAAGCAGTTGTTTCATTATGTGACTGCTTTTTTACTTCCCCTTTTACCATGATTCTGGGAGAGTACTTTCTGCAGATTAGACTATTCTGTTAATCAGTAATGTTAAGTAACTCACATTGAATGGTTTTGACTCTAACAGAGCAGTGGCCTTGTTTTCAGCTAATTATTCACTTTCAATTTCCTGGTTGTGTTGAATGTTTCAGAAACAGGCTCTGGGCAATGTTTCCATTCACTTGTGTTGGATTCACTGACAGCCATGTGGTCAGTCAGTTTCTGGTGATGATCAGTTTCTCTGTCCTATTAGGCAATGGTCACTTGCTCAGTTTTCACTGTCTCTCCTCAGCATCAGTCATCAGCTGCTGAAACCCTCCATCCAACATTTGATCCCTCTCAGCGTGACTACTCCAATACAGTCCAAGCTTGTCTCCAAAATGCTACCTCCATTTCCTCATGATCATCTCAGATTCTACTGTCTGTGTCCTTACAGCAGGTTGCGTAAGACATCTACCTCAGGTTTAACCTGATCTGCATTGCGTTCAGAAAGATAATTTCAAAATTTGGTTTGCTGCTTCTAAACCTACCTGTGCCTTCACCCTGTCCATCCGTGTAGTTCCACACCTCCCTGAGGTATCTGCACTTATCCAATTCCAGCTGCTTGACAGTTTCTTATTTTATTCTCCTCCCTGTTGGTGGCTTTAGTTTCAGCTGCCTTGAATCCAGGCTTGATAATTCTCTTCCCCTGTTCCCTTCGACTCTCCTCCATTCCATAGGCTCTCCTTAACATCCACTTGTTTGATCAAGATTTTGGTTTCCAAACTTAAAACTCTCCCTTTGTAGATAGGTAACAGCCTCATGGTAACATTGCTGAACCGTTATTATTCTGGGGACCCTGATTCAAATCCTACCACGCAGATGTGGAATTTGAATTCAGTGTAAATCTAGAAATATGAGGCTATTGATGACCATGAATTATCGTCGATTGTCAGGAAAAACCCACCTGGGTTCATTGATGTCCTTGAGGGAAGGAAGCTGCCATTGTTACCTGGTCTAGCCTACATGTGACTACTGACCCACAGCAATGTGATTGACTCTTACCTGCTGTCTGGGTAATAAATGCTGCCCTAGCCAGTGGTAACTACATCCAGTGAATGTATCTTAAACAAAGCTCTCAGTCCTATGATCATGTGAGAGAGAATCAGAAGGTGACCATTCATCCCCACGAGCCTGCTCCACCATTCAAAAAGACCAGGCCTGATCTGTTCGTGATTTGCATTCCATCTCCCCCCAACGCACCTTAACGAGAATCTATCAACCTGTGTCTTAAAATACTCAGTGCACCCACCTTCTGCGGCAGAGAGTTCCAAAGTTGCACAGCCTTCTGAGAGGAAACAAATCTCGTCAGCTCTGTCCTGAAAGCATAAACCCAATTTTAAAGCAGGTCCGTTTGGTTCAGGAATGACCCACAAATGAAACATCCTTTCCACATCCTCCTTCTCAAACCGTTCAGGATCTTATGCACTTCAGTCATGTCACCTCTCACTCTCCCAAACTCCAGCTGAAACAAACCCAGCCTGTCCAACCAATCCACATTTTATTTCTGTCACGCTGGGTGTGAGTGGGGTTGAAATGTTGTTTTATGTTTATGATGCAGTGAATGTGTTGCTTCACTGCGAGGAGTCTACAAGTCAATGCCTCACTGTATTACATATATCTTACATCACTGTGGTGTTTCCATCCCTCCCTCCATTGTCTAACGAAAAACAAGGAGAGAGAAAGAGAGAGATTGAGAAAAGTTATTAGAAAAGTTGTTGTCACCTAAAAGGTACTTGGTCTGTTTGTAAAGATTGCATTGAAATTGAAGTAACCAGTTGGTAACATTTTGTCAGTAATATTAACTAACAATTTCTCAACGACTGAGGGCAGGCTTATCAGCTGATAAATTCCATTACCTTACATCCTTCTTATACTGGGGGGTTATTTTAGCAATTTTCCTGTCCTCTGGGACCCGCCTTGAGTCCAGTGATACCTGAAAGCTCACAACTAAAGCCACCACTATCTCTTCAGTTATTGCCTTCACAACTCTGGGGAGGAGTACATCTGGTCCAGTTGTTTTATCTACTTTCAGACCTTTCAGTTTTCCAGTATCTTCTCCTTGGTGATGGCCACCGTACTCATCTCTGACCCCTTGACTCTCTTAAAGTTTTGGGATATTGCTCCTGTCTTCCACCGTGAGGACTGATGCAAAGTACTTATTCAGTTCCTCAGCCATTTCTTTGTTAGCCGTAACTACTCTGCCAGCCTTATTTTCCAACGGCCCAATGTCCAGTTTTGCCTCTTTTGAACATTGTATATCTCGAAAAACTCTGGCAATCTTGTTTTGAATATTACTGACTAGCTTTCCCTCATGCTTAATCTTCTCCCTCCTTATTTCTTTCTTCATTATCCTCCATTGGTGTTTCTAGGCTTGCCAATCCTCTGGTTTCCCACTGCACTTTGCCACATGATGTGATTTCTCTTTTGCTTTTATGCTGTCCCTGACTTCCCGAGTCAGCCATGATTGCCACATGCTCTCTTTAATACGTGTCTTTCTCCTCGGGATGAATGTTTGCTGTGTCACCCGGATAACTCCCAGAAACCCCTGCCATTGCTGTTCCATTATCTGTCCTATGAGACTCTTCTCCCAGTCAATTCTCTCCAGCTTCTCCCTCATGTCTCAGTAGTTGCCTTTATTTAGCTGTAACAGAGTTACATCTGATTCCACCTTCCCTTTCTCAAACTGCCAAGTAGATTCTATCATATGAGGGTCACTGCCACCTCAGGGTTCATTCAAGTTAATCTCCCTTATGAAGGTTGCCTCATTGCACAGCACTAAATCCGGTACTGCCTGTTCTCTACTGGGGTCCACAAGCTGCTCTGAAAAGCCATCTTCCAGAAATTCCATAAATTAATTTTCTTGCAATCTACTGTCAGCCCTATTTTCTCAGTACCCCTGCATTTTGAAATCCCCCCCGATTACTGTAACCATGCTTTTCTTACATGCTTTTTCTATTTCCTCATGTGTGTTATGCCCCAAATCTTGACTATTTCTTGGAGGCCTCTCGATAACTCCCATTATGGTGTTTTTACCTTCGTGAATCTACATTATCTGACTCCACTTCATTTATGCTATTGATTTAACTTCATTTCTTACTGATCAGGCAACCGCTGCCCATCTGCCTGTCTTTTCGATTGGATGTAAGACTTTGAATATTTAGCTCCGAGAAAGCTTCAGCCTTATCTTTTGCACTGATGTGCTACACTTTTCCATCATTGTCAATGGGAATACTGGTGGAACCTCCTCTTCCGGTGAGTTGTTAAATTGTCCACAGCCATTCTCGACTGGATGTGGCAGGAATGCAGAACTTAGATCTGATCTTTTGGTTGCTGCATCACTTAGCTCTATTACTTGCTGCTTATACAGTTTGACATGCAAGTTTGCTGTTTGGTCGCTTCACCTGATTGGCACCTCATTTTTAGGCATGCCTGGTGCTACTCCTGGCATGCTCTCCTGCACTCTCCATTGAATCAGGATTGACCCCCTGGCTTTATGGTCATAGTTGCGTGGGGGATATGTCATGCCATGAGGTTACATATTGTGCTATTGCACAGTTCTGCTGCTCCTGGGGGCCTAGTGCCTCATGGACACCTTGTCTTGAGCTGCTAGATCGTTTCAACGTCTGTCCTATTTAGCACGGTCATACTGCCACACAACACGATGGAGGTTATTCTCAATTTGAAGGTGGGACTTGTTTCCACAATGTCTATACTGTGGTTGCTCTTACTGATACCGTCATGGATAGATGCATCTGCAACTGGCAGATTGGTAAGAATGAGCTCAGGTATGTTTTTCCCTCTTGTTGATTCCCTCCCCAACGACTGCAGACCCAGGCTCACAGCTATGTCCTTTAGGACCCAAACAACTCCATCAGTAGTACTGCCACCGAGCCACTCTTTATGGTGAACATTGAAATCCTCAAAACAGAGTACATTTTGTGTCCTTTCCATCCTCAGTGATTCCTTCAATTGTTTTTTTAAAATTCATTTGTGTGACTTGGGCATCCCTGTTTGCCTTTGAGAA
>NC_057717.1:13752180-13756653 GCF_004010195.1 Chiloscyllium plagiosum
AAATCTGTACCCAGTGTGAATCTGTGCATGTTCAACAATGTTGTGAACATTTCCAAAGCTAAGTTCTCTATGTGCACTACTTTATGAGCTGCCAAAGGCATTTTTCATTACTTGGCGTGAAAAAGAGAAAATAATTCTTCAACTGTGGCTATCAGTAAATTGACTGGTGTCTCAGCAGGATGGATGCCTGAGTGAATCCCTTCTCTTCAGCGCCACCCCCCACCACCCCCCCGACACCAGATTTACCGAAATGACAACTTAATCGGTGACCAGAGCAAGTTAAGCAAGTCCAAATAAAATGCAATATAGCACAGAAAGAGGCCCATCATTTACAAGCTGGCTCTCTGTAGCAGAATCCAATATTCTCATTCCCTATACGTACCCCAAACTCTGTAAGTTTATTTCCCTTAGAACTGATCTAATTGTTTTATCAGTCATTGATCTTCTCTACTTGCACCACCATAATAGGAAACATGTTCTGCATATGTCCAGCCAATACAGCAGAAACACTTGCTCATCTCCCGCTGTCTCAAAACCTTACATCTGACCTTAACTCTTGTGCCATCACTTATCGAATACAGATATTTTTGTCTGCTATATCTAGGTATGTTATAATCTTATACAGCTCTATCAAAAATATATCCAACTTCTTCACTTCAAAGAAAATCGCAATTTCTTCAAATCAATCCAGAGACTGCATTTTCTTCATCAGTGAACCACTCCAGTAAGTCTGAATGCCACACTCTGAAAATCACTCATATCCTTCATTGTTATTGCCTATTTTGTTCCACAAATCCAGACGACACAAGTTTTCTGCACAACAGCATTAGTTTTATTATTGGACAGCCGGCGAGAGTTTCAAAGCATCTCTAAAGTAGCTGAGTGTCTACTTGGAGAGACTCTTCTTCATGAATCTCTGCCTTACCCAGAGAGACAGTATATTTAGTAGGAATTAGACAAAGGCATATCAGTCACATGGGCGATTGTCAACGGATAGTTTAAAGTGGGTAATTATGACCTTACAAAATTTGATGAATGACGATATCCTGTGATAACGTGCGAATGGATTACAGAAACTGATTATCGTATTGTTCATGATTATTTATTGATGGGAAGAAGGGTTCTTCCTTCAGTAAATGGGGGATTAACTTACCTATGCTCATCTGGAGGGGAGATCAGGCAATGGGAGTGGGAGGCAGTTTCACAGGGTTTTGCCCAGGGCTCCCTGTCTGGGGTTACGGGGCAATCCACATGTGTGACTGCAAGAGGTTCTATTTTGAGATACTGTCAGCCTCCCACTCAAACCCCCCTTCTGTGGTGTTCTGTCAGTATTTTAAGAGTACAGGCCTTCAGTTGATGAAATAAGGCCTTTGGCAGGGGAATGTTTAACCCTTGAGACCCCATGGTGTCCTGAAAGAGAAGCAAAAGGTATGGAACTGGCCCCTCTATGGTATTTTAACTTCCTCGTTCTGAACTGGAATCTGTTGACCAGAATTGAATGCAATGATTGACTGTGACCTAACTAGAGCTTTGTCAAGGGTCAGCCATTCCTGCTGTCCTGCCCTCTGTGCCTGTGCCACTCAAATATATATTCCCTTTCTACATTGCTTCTCTCAAAATGCATCAACTTACTGTGTATTCTAAGGAAGAGACATATTCCACTCAAAATATTATCTCTCACTCCACACATTATACCCCCTGGAAAACAGAACAGTACAGCACCGGAATAATTGGCCCACCACGTCTGCGCAGACCATGATGTCATTCCAAACAAATTCCACCTTCCTGGACATGGTCCATTTCCCTGCCAACCCCTGCCTGCTTACGTGCCTGCCCAAATGCCTCTTAAGCATTGTGATTGTTTCTGCTTTTACCACCCCCCAGGAGAGTACATTCTCGTCATCTACCAACTTTTGCATAAGAAACTTGCCTGACATAACTCCCTTTAAACTTTCACATGTTGTTGGAAATGCTCAACAGGTCTTGCAGCATCTGAGAAAATAAAAACCCGTTAATGTTTCGGGTCCTTCATCAGAAACGTGACCTCAGATTTCTCTTCACAGATGCTTCCAGACATGTTGAGCATTTCCAGAAACTTCTGTTTTTGTTTCTGATTTACCGCATCTTCTGTTCTTTCGGTTTTTATTTTCTTTAAATTTCCCCCTGTCCCCTGACCACTAGAATTTGTCATTTCTACCTTGGAAAAAAATTCTGATTATAGAACATAGAACAATAAAGCGCGGAACAGGCCCTTCGGAACACAATATTGCGCCGACCTGTGGAATTTGCTCAACTCGTCCCCCGACACTATCCCAAAATCATCCGCGAGCTTATCTAAGGATTGTTTAAAACTCTCTAATGTGGCTGAGTTGACTACCTTAGCTGGTAGAGCATTCCACACACTTACCACTCTCTCTGTGTAAAGAATTTGCCTCTGACATCTGTCTTAAATCTATCACCCCTCAATTTGTAGTTGTGCCCTCTCATACAAGCTGACGTCATCATCCAAGGAAAAAGACTTTCACTGTCTACCATATCTAATCCTCTGATTATCTTATATATCGCTGTCAAATCCCCCCTTTGCCGCCTTCATTCCAATGAGAACAGATCCAAGTCTCTCAGCCTTTCCTCATAAGACCTTCACTCCAGACCAGGCACCATCCTGATAAATCTCCTCTGCACCTTTTCCAATACTTCCACATCCTTTTGGTAATGGAGCAACCAGAACTGTACACAATATTCTAACTGTGGCCACACCAGCATTTTGTATGGTTGCAGCATGATATTGCGGTTCCAGAACTCAATCCATCTTCCAATGAAATCTAACACAGCGGATGCCGCCTTAACAGCACTATCCACCTGGGTGGCAAATTTCAGGGATGTATGTACATGGACTCCAAGATCCCTCTGCACATCCATACTACCAAGAATCTTTCCATTGACCCAGTACTCTGCCTTCCTGTTATTCTTCCCAAAGTGCATCGCCTCACATTTAGTTGCATTGAACTCCACTTGCACCTCTCGCAAGAAGTGAGACAAATCAAACATGATATAAAGATCCAACAGAGTCACGAAATTCATTTGGACATAAAGGGAACATGATTATTTGGTATGTCAGTGAGCAAAGGTTTCAAACAACATTGTGTGTGGTCAAGCACCAACACAGACACACACACACACACACACACATATAAGAGTGCGAGTGTTCCAGTGAACTGACTGCAGAAATTATTTACCATTATCCAGTTAACAATCTAAAAACATTCACATAGAAGCCATAAATATGTTGTATTAATGGGAAAGAATTCACCAGGTCATCCAACTTGGAGATATGTGAGGAGATGGGCACCATGGAAATGTCTGGATGATCCAGATGCTGGAGATCAGAGCTGAAAATGTGTTGCTGGAAAAGCGCAGCAGGTCAGGCAGCATCCAGGGAACAGGAGTATTCGGACATAAGCCCTGAAGAAGGGCTTATGCCCGAAACGTCGATTCTCCTGTTCCCTGGATGCTGCCTGACCTGCTGCGCTTTTCCAGCAACACATTTTCAGCACATGGGGGAGAAGTCATTCAGCTGTTCCATGTTTGGGAAGGTATTCACGTGCGGATCCAGCAAAGCCTTGCTATTTCTCCCTTGATAACAGACTCCATCATTTTCCCTACTACAGATGTCCCACTAACTGATCTATACTTCCCCAACTTTTGTCTACCTTCCTTTTTAAATAGCGGCGCCACTGTATTCCAATCTGCAGGAACTGCCCTCGAGTCCAGCAAATTGGGAAAATTACTGACAATGCACATGTTCTGTCCCCCGCTGTCTCTTTTAAAACCTTGGGATGCATTACACCAGGACCAGGAGACTTTTCTATCCTTAGCTCCATGAGTTTGCCCAACACTCGCGTTCCGTGATAATGTTTGTTTCCAGGTCCTCACCGACTCCATCTCTTTTTCAATCACTGGCATGTTATTAGTGCCCTCCACTGTGAAGACCAATGCAAAATACCTGTTCTGTTCCTCAGCCATTTATCACATCCCATAACTAAATGGTCCTTCTCATCCTCTGAAGGACATACATTTACTTTAGCCACTCTTTTTCATTTAAAGTTTTCATAGAAACTTCTGCTATCTGTCTTTAAATTGTGTGATGCATCTTTTCTCTCCTGTTCTTTCCTACGGTTCTTTATCGCTCCTTCTGTGGCTTACTTCTGATCTTTAACGCTTTCCCAATCTTCCAGTTTCATGCAGTTTTTGACCACTTTGTTTGCCTCATCTTTCAATGTGAGAAATGGGGAGGGAGAGTGGGGAGGGGAGGGGGAGGGAGAGGGGAGGAGAGAGGGTGGGAAGAGAGGGTGGAGGAGGGGGAGGTGCGGGGATAAGGGGATTAGGGAAAGAGGCAGGGCAGAGGAAAGAAGGGGTGGAGAGAGGGCTGTAGGTGATGGGGTCGGAGGGAGCTGGGAAAGGTGGGTGAGAATA
>NC_057717.1:13759575-13780502 GCF_004010195.1 Chiloscyllium plagiosum
GAGGGGTGAGAGGGGGAGGGAAGAGTGAGGGAAGAGAGAGGGGAGAGAGAAGAGAGGTGTGAGAGAGAAGAGAGAGGGGAGGAGAGAGAGGAAGAAGAGGGGAGGAGGAGAAGAGAAGTGAAGAAGAGGTGGAGAAGAAAGAGCAGAAGAATAAGAGTGTGAGAGAGAAAACGAGAGAGGGAGAGAGAGAGAGGAGAGAGAAGAGAAAGAGAGAGCGAGAGAGAGAGAGATAGAAAAGGCAAAAAGGGAACAAGTGAGCCCCAGCCCTCACTCTGTCACAGACAGACAGAGACAGTAACAGGTCAATACTCCCCCGGTCAGCCCGCATGGCGTGAGGGTAATGGCTGACTGAGTTAGGTTCAAAAACTCCCAGAGACTGTCATTCAAACCCCATCTCCTCCCCAACCCAGTTCATCCTGTCAGCTCCCAGCTTCCTCTACCTGGAAGACACCTCCCCCCAGGTATGGGACACATCAACAATCACCTAAGACTTTGGTGCAGCTCATCAAGGAGGATATGATGGAGAAATTATATGCAATGATTGGTAATGACTGAGGATGCAACACTCAAACGCCAGTTGTTTTCAGTTTCTGATGAATCGATTGATCATGTCAGATTTTGATTAAATGTTTCTTTTGAGTTTCCTGTCTGTGAATCTTCTTCAAATATTCAAAGAAGTTTAATAAAGACAGTGTCAGTCCAGGTGAGACATCAGACAGACAAATAATTCCCTTTGTTGATGTTTTTGTGTGTATGTCCTTCCTTACAATCCTCAGAGCAAGAAGTTTCAAAATCCATCACTATTAGGGCAGAGAGAAAATAATAATCAAAATAAAGTAAGAAATTGTCTCTAAACATGAACATTATTTCTCTCTCCCAAAATGTGCCAGTCCTATTGGGTTCCTCCAGCAACCTTTCTTTTATTTCAGAAACTCGCATTTTCCCTCCCCCAGCCAAGGGTTATCAGCATACAGAGATTGTGCAGGATGGCAGGGTCCTGAGAGGGGATAGGCTCATTCATTTACCAGAAATTTTCAGGAGTGATTCATGATGCGATGGAGCAATTGCAGTTGAAGCGAGATGCGACAGATCTTATTGGCTTATAGTTGATGTAGATCAGGAAGATGAAAACAAGATGTTCACATTAACTGGCGAAATGGACGATGAGATACAAAAATTAAAATTTTGGATAGATTGACAGGGAGGATTTGATGAAGTGGTGAAATGGAAGGGATTCAATAACCACTGTATCTTAAAGGTATGCATTTGGACTGAACAGCCTGAAGTTCTGTATTTAATTTCCAATTCGGTCAAGACATGGGCTTGAATTATCCCAGTACCAGAGCCATAGTGATGTAGCTCAGGCAGTCATTGAACGGCCTGGTATCTTCCAATTTGTGATGGTTCCTTTTCCTCTGGGTGTTTGCAGACCCCTCAAGCTCTCTGACACTCTTGGTGATGAAAGCAGGAAAATTGGTGGCAGACACTGAAAACAGTGAGAGCTCCAGTTGTTCCACCACCCTTCAGATACCCGCTAACCTTCCTGCTTTAAGGAAATCGGCATGCCTGGCTGGTGACAGGCTGTGTGGCTCAAATGGTCAGCAGCGGGCTGCAAGATAAAGGTTGGTAGTTTGAGACCATCCAGGAATGGAGCTTTGGTTGTTCCAGATCAGACTATGGGAATACCACCCTACCTCCATTTAAATCGGAAAATCCATGGCAAGGTTGGATTGCAGCCCAAACCATTGATGATTCTGTAAGATAGGGACAAACACAATTTTCTCTCCAGACCCCCCCCCCTCTCACCAGAAAGTGACCGCTGCAGCTCCCTGCACAGCCCTGGGACACAGCTTACAGAAACTCCCTCCTCATGAACGGCGCTTCCTGTGTGAAAATCTTTACATTTAATGTGGTAACGGCTGCAATCCAACCCCTTTCCCCAAGATTAGAAGCTGCAGGATTTTGTGATAAGGACAGAGTTATGAAGTTGAAGGCGAGCCTTCCACCTTTAAATGAGAGTGAATGCTGTTCAGAACTGAGAGCTGACAAATGCCTGTGATGACCAGCTAGCAGTCTCAGCGTGTACTAGAAAATTGGAAAGATGTGACGTTTGGCTGTGAAACAAACCTGAGTTGGTTGATATTTGTAAACAATTCCTATTTTACCAATCTATTTAAATTATGCCTCAGAATACTAAAATCCAATCGCACTTGAATTTAGAGTTTAGAAACACTGCAGAACCGAGGACTTCCATAATGTTACCCCCACTGACCATTCCCCATGAAACATGCCCAGGTCCTCAGTTGAGGATTTTTGCTGGGAACCTTTGCTCCTTGGCTTTGAACCGGACCGCCTGCCCAAGAAAAGCAAATGTGGTATTACGTTTAGTGGAAGGATCAGAGCACAGTCACTCCACTCTGAAACAGAATTAGTGCTGTACACATCTGTGCAAATTCAGAACCAGGTTGGAGAAAACCGTAACAATGTTTCACACAGTAATGAAACTGGATTGCATTCCTTTTCACCACTCGCGCATGTATCAGCGAGTAAATTCAAAACCAGGTTTGCTGATGTGAACAGCAAGTTCGAAAGCTCTGCTCACGTCAGTCTGAAAGGCTGCCACCGGGAATGAGGCTATTCGTGCCGGATTTTGAAATGGGGAGTTTTGAAGTGAGGTGACTCCAACAGCCACTGCACTACAGGAAGCATCTCCGCGAGCAGCTGGTGTCCAGCGTCGGCCAGCACTAAAATGTATAGCCGTTCAACGTCTCACCTTTCTGTTTCCAGGAGCTGGTCATTCTCCAGCGTAATTGGCATCATTAAAAATTAAGAAATTCACGTGAAATTGCTCACAAAATATAGGCAAGGATGCTGTCAAGGGTGCATATTTTGGAATGCAGGACGAGTCTGAACATGCTGGGACAACTTTCCCTTCATCGTCGGGCATGACCTTAAGGAAAGTTTGTCAACAGAATATTTAAGTTTTTGTTTTCCGCAATATGGGGAGAGTTGAAAACTGGAGTGCATAGTTTTGAGGTGGGACGGGTAAAATATAAAAGGGAATTGAGGCACCTTTCCTACGCAGAAGATTGTGCGTGTATGGAATCAGCTACCAGAGGAAGTGGAGGAGGCTAGTACACTCAGAAGATTTCAAAGGCAACCGGATGAGTTTCTGGATAGGAAGGGTTTAGTGGGATAGGGGACAAAAGCTGCTAAGTGGGAGTTTGTTTAAAATGCATTTCCAGAGATTTCGAAGCATGAATGCTGTTCTGGGGACAGTGCGAGGGTAATCAGCCTTAAGCAGAATAATTTCAAACTGTGCTTCCAACATATATTGGAAATTTAGTGTACCGCCACCTCCCGAAAAACTCTGAAATGAGGGAAAACAAAGAACCGAACATGAATGAGCCATGAAAAGTGAAGGTTCCCAAACACAGTCTCGATAAGATTACTTTGCTCATCCAATCAACAATGTGGCAGTGCCTGCTGCCCACGTCTCCAGGACAGATGTGAAGGAAATGAGAGAAATTTAAGACCATATAACATTGTAATTAACCGGAATGATTTTTCCATTCACTAGAACACCAAATAATGAGAAGTAACGTCACTGCAGGATTAGGTTTCACACCAGCGATGAAATCCCAATCTCCGTTCGGTTTCGGCGGAGACAGTGAACAACACAACTTGGCCGGAACATGATGCAGCAGGGGAGCCGCTTGAGGTCCGGGCTTTTCGTGTGGGAGGCGAATGTGATCACTACAGCATGAACACTGGCACATTGGAGAGAGTGCATTCCCCCAAATCAGAGATACATTTCCAATAAGCAAAGTAGACTGGTCGTGTTGGAATTTAAACACTGAACATTAACACGCTGCAGTAAAACCGGCAACGCACACAAAGGGTGGGATTTGAACACAACCCTCATTAGAGATTTATGTACAACACAGCGCCTTCGACCACGCGGCCAGAAGACCAGCCACCACAGTCGCACATTTCCTTTCACTTTCAATGGCGTGCCTGCAAAACAACAGAATCAAAGTCACAGGGAAAGAGTTCCACGATCCCTGCTCTGCTCGCACTGCTGCTGGGATCTGCCCAGCTACAATATCAATTTTGCAGCAGATAATGATAACCCTTAATTCATATAAAAACCAATGGGAAGCTGATCCTATCTTCTGAGACTTGTTTGAGCCACAAATGTAATGTCTGTATGAGAGAATAGAAATTCGATTCTGATTCAACAAAGAAACCAAGAGCTGCTTGACATTACTGCAATTTCGATTCTTGCTTTGCTAAATGATTTCACCCATTGCTCTAAACAGAACAACTTTCACGTTTGAACGGAACATGAAACACACCGGACTACAGGGAAAATGCACAAAGCTGAGCAGGCCGTGTTCCACATCAGACCGTGCAGCATACTTATGGTTACGACGTCTGTTTTGCAGATTAAACGTCCCAAGGAATGTTATCGAATGGAAAAGTGGAGGTAGCAGTACAATCCGAGAAGGACAGATCACATTGTGATGATGCTCAAACCTCGGTGCCAGTTCGAGTTGTCGCTTGCCTTGCCTTTTACCTTAACTTGCTGCAGAGATGTCTCCACCTGGACATGAGCCTGACGGCTGCCAGCTTAGTTGGAAACCAATGTGGGAATCAATGGAAAGTGAGTCAGAAAGTTTACTAAATTCCACGGTGCTAATTAGAGATGCAGTTTCTGTTCACCTCAATCTAAAAGGCAGTTTCCGAGTATATTACCAGAAGTCAAAAGGTGATTACCTAACCCCCACACATGAAGATGTCAAAGAGGTGCGAACTGCACTTGAGTGCTTTTTGTTCTTGATGTGAACAGCTCTCACGCCTGAGTCACCTTCATCTCTCTTGTGGCTGAGTGAATCACAAAGAAGGAGTTTCAGCAGAGCTGCAACTGCCGCACTTCTCCACTCACCCTCCCCGTTTACATGTTCCTGCTCGTCAGTAATTTAACGAAAACCAAATATATGCGATGTAATTCTGTAGACTCTCTGTCGATTCCTCCGTTTCAGTTCCAACATGGCTTAGATCTCGGGGCGCACCTTTATACTAGCGACGCTATGCAAGCACACGTCCAAAGGTTCCACTGAGAATGTAATTCCTTTCATTGCTGTTGCTGATTGAATGAGCCACTAACGTGCGAACTGCTCCAGAACATGATTCAGGACCTCTGGTGCCAATTTGCGCACGTTGAATAATGACAGACAGCTTCCAAACGAGGCCTTTCAGAGACGACTTTGGGGTACATTTGACAGACAGACTAGTTCAGGAATCCGTGGTGCGCTGTGACACCAGCGCATCAGCTTCTTCCCTGTCTTTGAACCGAGCCGCCTGCGCAAGGAATGCAAATGCAGTACTGCTTTTCGTGGACGGAACAGAAGGCGGTAACTACATTCTCAAACAGAATGGCATATGATCAGAACCAGGTTGGAGAAAAACTTTACAATGCTTTGCAGGGTAATTAAATTGAATTGCATTACATTTCACCACGAGAGCAGATTTGTTCTAGCAAATTCGAAGGCAGGTTTGCAGATGGGAAAGCAAGCAAGAAAGCTTCGTTCTTGTCCATGTAAAAGGCTGCAGTTGAAGAGCAAAGCAGTTTCGGCACAGTTTCGAACTGGGGACCTTTTGCGTGTGAGGCGAACGTGATGAGCACTACACTACAGAAACAAGCCCCAGCTGCCTGTACTGTGGCTCAGTGGCATCCAGCACTGAAAGGTGAAACCATTCAACGTTTCACCTTTCCAATAGCTCGTTGTTGTCCAACGTAATTGACATGTTGAAAACTTTAAAAAGACACGTGAAATTGATGACAAAATATAGACCAGGATGTCGTCAATGTTTGGACCGTATGGCGAGGTTGAATAGGCTGGGACGACTTTCCCTGCAGCGTAAACGGCTGCGACATGATCTTATGGAGGGTTGTAAACTGAGTATTTATGTGTTTTACCCAAGGTGGGGTGAGTTGAAAACTCGAGAGCATTGGTTTATGGTGAGTGGGCTGAAAATGACAAAGGACCTGAGGCACATTTCCCACACAGAAGGTTGTGCGTGTATGGAATGACTTACCAAGAGGAAGTGGAGGAGGCTCAGAAAATTGCAAAGTTAATGGGACGAGGTTCTGAATAGGATGGGTATACAGGGATTGCGGCCAAATGCTGGGGAACGGGACTTGTTTAATTTTGGCTATGTGGTGATCATGGACGAGATACACCGAAGTATCTGTTTCCAATAACGTTGTGTTGCTTACACCGGCTTTAAAGGATTACTTTTTAGCGGAACTTGCCGTCGCAGTCTGTGGCACAATCATTTACTCTGTTCGACTGCTCACGGGAAAGGTAGTATTGTGAAACATTGCAGAAATGAACGACTTTCTTAAATTTGCTCCGACTGACAATACTCCGTGAAATTTTCCCAGATCCACAGTTGAGGATTTCTGCTGCTGGAAGTTACCTCAGAAACCCTGTTAACTCGTAATGTATTGAGCGAATCACAAAATAGAAAGCATTTAACACGGAACACAAACAAAACTGGCATACCTAATGCATTTTCAGATGCAGAGATGCATGAATGTTAAATGTGAGGGCATGAGTTATAAAGTAATCTCACAACTAACAACAGGGCAATTCCAAACTGCTCTTTCAAACATACTGGAGCCTAAGTGCACCACCACTTCCCAGACAATGCTGAAAAGAGAGAAAGAAAGAACACAATAAGAATGGGCCATAAAAACTGAATTTCACCAATCACAGTCTCGATTAGATTACCTTTCCCTTCCGATGTATCCAGGACGGAAATGAAGGAAATGGGAGAAATTCAATAACATATCACATCGAAATTCATTGGAACGATTTTCCCATTAGCCAGAAAACCAAATAACGACGAGTTGAGTCACCGCAGGACTTTGTTTCACAACAGTGATGAAATAACAGTCTCCATTCGGTTCCAGTAAATTATAAACAGCAGAGCTGTTTGCGATTTTCCGCACGGGAGGCGAACACGATCATGACAGCAGAAATACTTTGACACTACCTCACACCACAGTGAATTCCCCGGGAAGCAAACCCATTTTTCTTTTGTTTTCAACATCAATACAGTGGGGACCGAAGCAGCATTTTAACACGCTGCAGCTGATCTGCAGAAATGGCAGTGGTGGGATTCGAACCCACGCTCCTTTCGAGGACTGGAACCTGGATGCAGCGCCTTAGACCGCTCGGGCACGCTACCAGCCGGCCATCAGTCCCATTTTCTTGCATTTCCAATTGTGCTCCTGCATAACAACAGATGCAAAGTCACATGAAAAGGGTTCCATGATCCCTCTCCGACTCGCACAGCTGCTGGGATGTGCCCGTCTACAGTATCAATTTCGCAGCAGATAATGATAGCCCATCAATCCAGGCAAAAATCTATGGTAAACTGAGTCTTTTCAGACTCTTTTCAGCTACAAATGTATCTCTGAGAATATATGTTCGGTTATGATTTAGTCAAATAACCATGAGCTGCTTGACATTACTGCAATTTCGATTCTTGCTTTGCTAAATGATTTCACCCATTGCTCGAAACAGGACGACTTTCACGTTTACCCCGAATACGAAACACACCGGACTACAGGGAAAATGCACAAAGCTGAGCAGGCCGTGTTCCACATCATACCGTGCAGCATAGTTTCAGTCACTGTGTCTGTTTTACAGAATAAGAGTCCCAAAGACTGTTCTCCACCCTAAAAGCGGAGGTAGCATTACAATCCGAGAACGACAGATCACATTGTGAGGATTCAAAGTTTGTGCGAAGATTTGTAGCTCGGGTGCCCGTTGTTGTGATGATGTCGCCTAGAAAGGGGACGAAACGTTTGCAACAAAAACTTCCAGCTCGGCGAACAGAACCACAACAAAGCACTGATGATGTCGCCTAGCCAGGGGACGAAACGTTTGCAACAAAAACTTCCAGCTCGGCGAACAGAACCACAATATTGTGAGGATGCCCTGACCTCGGAGCCAGTTCGAGATGCCACTTTCCTTGCCTTTTACCTTAACCGTGCAATTTGCTGCAGAGATGTTCACTCCTGGACATGAGCCACATGGATACCAACTAAGTTGGAAACCTGTGTGGGAATCGACGAGAAGCGACTCAATAAACTTTGCTAAATTCCATGGTGCTTTTTAGAAATGCAGTCTCTGTTCACCTCAATCTCAAAGACAGTTTCTGAACACAGTAACAGAAGTTGGATTTTGTTTCACAACAGCAATGAAATAACAGTCTCCATTCGGTTCCAGTAAAAACTCAACTTGCCTGAAACATAAAGCAACAGCGGAGGTGCATGCGATTTTCTGCACGGGAGGCGAACACGATCATGACGGCAGAGACACTTTGAAATATTCGGCACTATCCTACACGCAGTTAATTCCCCGGGAAGCAAACCCGTTTTTCTTTTGTTCAATACAGGGGGAATCTACATAGCATTTGTGAGGTGATTGGCAAGAATTTTGGTGGTGTGGTTCGAACCCACGCCCTTATTTAGGCTGGAATCTGGGTCCAGGGACTTAACAGCAGGGCAAGTCCAAACTACGCGTTCTCTTTTTTCTCAGCCTTAGTGTACTACCACTTCCCAGAAAGTGCTGGAAAAAGAGAAAGAAAGAACATAATGAGAATGGCCAATAAAAAGTGAATTTCATCAATCCCAGTCTCGATTAGATGATCTTTACCTTCTGTCTTTCGGACAGAAATGATGGAAATGATGGAACACATGACATCGCAAACATTTTCCCATTCGCCAAAACATCAAATTACGACGAGTCGAGTCGAGTCACCGCAGGACTTTGTTTCACAACATCGATGGTATAAGAGTCTGCGTTCGTCTCCAGTGAAAACTCAACTTATCTGAAACGAAACAGCTGCGGTCGAGCTGCTTGAGCCCGCGATCTTTCGTACGGGATGCGAACACTGTTACGTCAGCACAGACACTGACTCCGTTGCCTCAGCCTGTATTCGCACCCACCACTGTCAAGTCTTTGAGAAGCAAACGCCAACTTTTTAACTTTGACCCACATTTCAACATGCTGTAGCATTACAGTTGATCCACTGAAATGGCAGCGCAGGCATTCGAATTCACATAACCAAGATTCAAAAACCTCGACGCACCTGTTTGGCCTACTCCGCCATGTGACCTTGCTGGATGCTTTCATACGTTTTCACATATGCGCCTGCAAAGTAACAGAAGCACACTCCCAGGGAAAGGGTTCCATAATTCCTCTCCTGCTTGCACAGCTGTTGGGAAATGCTGGCTACAATATCAATTCCGCAGCAGATAAGGATAGCCCATTAATCCAGACATAAATCAATGGCTATCTGAATCTATCTTCTGAGACGCTTTTCAGCTGCAAATGTATATGTGTGTGTGTACGAATGTATGTTTGGTTTTGATTTTATAAAATAACCGTGAGCTGCATGAGTTCGAGGTGCACTAGGTAAAGTTGGAGATCCCAACCTGATGTCCCAATGTTCCCAGCTCCATGTCAATCAAAGCTGCTCCAGGTGAGTTTTGAGCTCCCAGCCTGATGTTCCAATGCTCCCTGCTCCATGTCAATAGAAGCTGCTTCAGGTGAGTTTGGTGATCCCAAGTTGATGTCCCAATTCTCGCTGCTGCTCAATGTCAATAGAGGTTGCTCCAGGTGAATTTGGAGCACCAAGCCTGATGTCCAAATGTTCCCTGCTCCATGTCAATAGAAGCTTCTCCAGGTGCGGTTGGAGCTTACCGTCTGGTGCCCCAATGCTCCCTGCTGCGCCATGTCAATAGAAACTGCTCTAAGTGAGGGTGGAGCTCCCAGCCTGACGCCCCAATGCTCCCTGCTGCTCCATGTTAATACAAGCTGCTCAAGGTGCTATTTGAGCTGAAGACCCGACATCGCATGCTCTTCGAAACGATCATAGAAGTAACGTGCGCTAACTGATTGCATCCCTGGGGGCCACAGAGTAGTTGCACTATTAAAGTAGTATCCAAATACAAGTGTATTATCCGCAACATGAGAACTTTACTTTTTTTTAATCACCACCCAAGTATACTTTGTGAAAAACTTTCTTTCCAAAGCCTTGTTTAGCATGTGCCTATTGCACTCAATATGACAGAAGTTAATAGTGGCAAATGGCGGATTTTCAATAAATACTACATCATATGATTCATGCTGAGTAACTGCTATTTAGCAAGGATGACGTATTTGAGGAAATCAGCAGTTTTATTTCCTGTGAGGGAATGAGGATTGTATTCATTAAATTGAACTTGTGAAATGTGTTAAATGGTCACAATAGATCTCAATTTGAAAGATATTTGATAATGTTGTTATCCAACATGAAATGAGGCGTTGTCTTCTATTGGCAACACCGTTGTTAGAACGAACTACCTATTAATGACAAGAGAATAAACGAAATTTAAATAATTTCACATGTTTGTTCTACATTAGTCAGCGGTTACTGATCCACAGTTTTGGTCAGTCCCTGCAGTTAACATGATGTCTGCTCCAACTGTTCATAAAGAGAGGGAGCTTGCTTCCCACTTCTTGTCTTTGTCTGCGTCTCATGTTCAGCATTCATCACTGGCAAGAGCAATGAGAAAGGGAGAGACCAACGTGTAAGTGTGTCCATGCCCATGCACAGTACTGACATTAGCATGTTCTCTGCTGGGCATTTTCAGCCAGTACTCGGTTTTCCTGAACCCTTCCTCTGCCCCTTTCGAAATATCTCCATTACTTTCTGCTGTCGGTCTGTGCTTTTGTCACTAAGATGAATCACTTCTACCCACTCTGCTACAGGTTTCATCTGACAAAATACTCATTAACAATCCATTGGATAAACATGCGCTTGCCATCTCTCGTTATTTGCTTTTCCTGGATCTCATTCATTCGATAAAAGCTCACAATAACTTGTCTTCAAAAGGAAAATCGTGTTCCTTTTCATTATCCGTAGTCAGTCTGCATTTCAATACCGTTTAAGTGACAGATTGGACTAATTAATGGAGACCTTACTGCAGCATTGATGGCAATAAACTGACCAGTCGACCTCCAATTTAGCCGAGACCCAAACAAAAGCAGCGTCATGAACGACTGCACTCCATAAGCGACGAGAGTGCGATTCAATCCCACGCCTCCTGAGAACAATGAGTCAGTAGCCAATCACTTTTACCTCTCAGACACCTCGTCACCCATGCTCTGCACATCTGACCATATTATTAACTGAGTTGAGTAAATTGTGCATAGAAGCGAATTCCTCTCTCTGCTTTTGATGAAATGATAAATAGCACAGTCCAGTTCACAAAGAATGTCCGCACCTCTGCTCGATGGGGCAAGCGCATTCCCAATGTAGCATTCTGCTCATATGATCTGAACATAAATAAAGAAATGACTAAGTAACAAGATCTGTTGAATTGAATTCTATCAAGAATTGGAGCTGATGGAATGAAAAGCCTCGTGACGGGGGCGATGTAACACTGTCTCTGACGAATTGTTTTCCCGACTCGAGGCAGTCCACAGTGCTCAGTGGCAGAACTAGCACCCCTCCTCTTCTGGACAGATATTTTTGACCGATCACACTTATGTACAGAGTGAACAATTTCAAAATCGTAAATACGACTAACTGTAAATTGAATTGAACAACACAAAAAGTGACTGGAGCGACTCTTTACCAATAAAGTTTATTTTGCTCAACCTTGACCTATGTTCTTTTCCTGGGCCGGGTGACACCAAGTCACTGTACGATCACAGCAACACAGTGAGCAAATGGCAGAGGGAAAATCTGTGTAGTGCAACAGGGCATGTTGGGAGCAGCAGCAGATTCACAGGGAAGTGAATTTCCCACAACGGGAACACTTCCCAAACAGCGAACTGAGATGGAAGAACTCAGAGCGTTATGAAATTTTATAATTAATTCTGCAGGCACTGTGGAGATCAGTCATTGAGTCTCTTCACAGTTAAAATTAAAAGATTTATACGGTTTAAAACCAAAATAAAAATATTCAGGGGTTAGTGGACGGAAATATTGCAGTCATATTATTAAATAATTAACTCATCTTAGTAATGAGCAGCTCATCCATTTCCTCATAGAACGTTGGAACCACTGGTAAAGGCGATCATATAATTCCAGGTACCAGCCGTGGAAGCAGAGATACTCGTTTTCCCATCCGTTTTGATCCAACCAGGAATGTGGCTGTAAGCATTAATGCGTGGATCCAGTGCAGCAGGTAATCAGTGGATGGTATCTCTGTGCCAATGTAGTAGGCTGTGTTGAATGGAGGTTTTAAATTTGACCCTCACATGGAGCAGCTTCAATTTGTCATGGTGTTGAAGTTTCAGGACGGAAGGCAATGTTGAGCAAAGCTAAGTTGATATTGTAAGTACCAGTTTTATGAATTGGGAAACGACCTTTTCTGGAAAATGACTCATTACCAACAAACATGCTGCACATTTTTAAAACGTGACAACATGCTTGGACAGAGAACCGAAAATAATTTTTCAACAAATGGATGGCGTTTCCCTTGCGCGCTGTGTTAAATTAAGAGAAAACAAAACATGTTGATCCCGTTTCGTGTTCCTCAATTTGCTGCAAACTCACAAAAGTCATTGTAATAATCAAAAAGGAATTACATTGATCATAAGGGACCGTTCGAATATTGCATTCAGTTTTGGTCAGAGCTTCTTTCAGCTTAAAATTGCGTGCTGTAGGAAAGAAAGATAGAGACAACTTTGAGAATTTAATGGATGGAGATCAGAAAGCATGAAATATACGTAACATACTGTGAATGTGGTCAAATATTTAAAGCAGGCATAATGTCTCCTAGCGACAATTCAGTTCCTTCTCATTTGGAAGTAACTTTTGTTTGCAATCTTCTAGAAGATCAATTCCATTTACAATATTTCACATTGAATAATATGCCATACCTTTCAAATTCATGAACATTTTATATTCCATCTTATCCAGCTGGACGTGTTCATGAAAAGTATTTTTTGATAGGTCAACACAATTCGAAATTTTTACATGTACTTTGACTTTCTCCCAATGGTAAATTCCCTACTTATGTTCTCGTTCATGTATCTTATGAAACACTCTGGAGTCAGCTTCTATCATTCTTTCTGGAAATTCGTTCTGGATTTAAATAGTTCTTGAGAAGAAGAAACTCTGACCCAAGTTTTTCTGGATCATTGACCAATGCGTTTGACTCTGAGACTCTATTTATTGATTTACTCGAAAGAGGGAATATCGCTGATTTAGTCACTTCAAACCTTGTGTTATGTGAAAGATGTCTTTCGTTTACTTCCCAAACTTGCATGTTTCCGGTACAGCCTTTTCAAAATCATGTGAATAAAATCCCTCATTAGATTAGATTAGATTACTTACAGTGTGGAAACAGGCCCTTCGGCCCAACAAGTCCACACCGACCCGCCGAAGCGTAACCCACCCAGACCCATTACCCTACATTTACCCCCACATCTAACACTACGGGCAATTTAGCATGGCCAATTCACCTGACATGCACATCTTTGGACTGTGGGAGGAAACCGGAGGAAACCCACGCAGACACGGGGCGAACGTGCAAACTCCACACAGTCAGTCGCCTGAGGCGGGAATTGAACCCGGGTCTCTGGCGCTGTGAGGCAACAGTGCTAACCACTGTGCCACTGTGCCGCCCACTTCTGGCTATCATCCTCATAAAACCGGTTTGTATCATTTCTAATGTTTTTATGTCTCAGTTAACCTCAATCCTGAGTTTCCTCTTGTCTTTCTATACAGGAAATTGTGGCTGTGCCCTTTCTAATGTCTTTACTTGTTTTGTTGGAGAGTGAGGACAAGGATTACAAACAATGTTTGCATTGAGTTTGTCATTTAGATTTTACAGTTACACTATGAACACTTTGCTTTGTAATATAATTTCCCTATTCATAAATTCAAACGACGTTCATTATTATCTAACCAGATCATGAACAATCTCGCCATGAAAACCTCCTTTGTACTTCCAAGGAATTTGGGAAAAGGTTTGTAAGGCCAGCAACCCTAAATCTACTTGACCTGAGTGAGTCTCAGCTTTTTCTAAAGGTAACTGAGATTCAATCACATCACAGTGGGGCTGAAGTCGTTTTCTGTGCAGACTGGCTGTGGACATGAAATACCCGTCGCCAAAGACCACCATGGATCTAAAATCAAAACTTTCCAAACAAATAATTGTCATATCTATTGTTTATCATCTTTCTGTGTTCTTGTCTGGTTTGTTCGTGTGTCCCTGTATTAAATCGCACCCAATGTTTAATTTTTGAATGGAGACATTCCCTTCACCACTCATGTTTGGAAATGCCATTCGACATTGAATGATTTTATTCATATGCTCCCAGAGGGCAGTCCTCCCATTACTGTGATGAATCCAGTGAACATTTTCAACGCATCTTCAAAGCCAAGTATTCCCTTCTCCGAGTAGCAGATCGGTTCTGCATTGTACTCAATGTGTGTGCTCATTAAAAGCAAAACAATTGCAGCAAGATTTTCAGACTAAGATTTTTTGCAATCTGCTTGCATTAACGTTTGTCCCAACAGTTATATTCCTTATTGTCGTTTGTTTGTGGATGACAAAATTTCTTGAATCTTTCTGTTTTTATTTCATATTGGCGGATGTTGAAGCAGTTTATAATAAAAGTGATTTCTAGAAGCCACCAGAGAGCACAGTAGCTGATAATGTGAAATGAGTCAGCAGTAAATATTGACCTCAGAATGAAGGTGTCGCTGGTTTGCAGTGATGACTGTGTGGCTGAGTTTCGTATTTATTTTGGAGGAGGACAGGTTGGTTCTAAGACGAGCGCTTAAAACCGAAACAAGGGGAAAGCTATCAGATAACGAAGTTAGGGTAAGCTGAATTGAAGTGGAAAATTGCATCAGAGGATTGGGCAGTACAGCTTCATCATGTCACTCAGACTGTAAAAGCCACGCAGAAGAAGCAAAACATCTTCAGTGCAGGCACAATGACAGGTCAAGTGGGAAGGAAACAAAGCAAGACACTAAGATGGAATGCAACAATTTATGTGAAAGGTTTCACAATATATCCTTAGTTAAATGCTGTCTGCCCTCTCCTTGGAAAATGGAATTTCCTGCAGTGTAACGGTGATATTTGCCTTGCTACAACACAAGGCCAAGAGACAAGGACACATTACCTTTTGTAAAAGTGTGGCCTTGTGAATCACGCTCGGGCCATCTACCAGAATTCAAGACTGCACAGATCTCATCTGCGCTGTCCAACGTATTTGCTGCTCCTGTAGTCAGATCTCAATGGCTTTACCTTGTGTCTTCCTCAGCTCCCTGTTTCCCGAAAACACTTCCAATCATTGTTCGTAACTCCCGTGCTGACAAAACGTACAATTAACCAAGTTGCCCTCTCTGGCTCTCACTCTGATATAATATGAAAGTGAAGTGCACTGTGTCTGATGGCAGGACACCCTACAGGATTTTCAGACAGCGCCATCCTCCCTGTGACATGGACCTGCTGGGTAATATTCTGTTGTGTATATGTGACCTGGCTTTGCCAATATCACCGTTATCTAACTCCCTACATTCTGTTGTTCGAATTGTGATTCCACTCATAATCACAAACGTGTCACAAACCACCTTGGATGTGTTGGCTCTCCACAGAGATAAATATGCTTCTGTTTTGGTATCAATCTCTTGCCTTCTCCCTGTAACTCTGCACACTTTTACTTTCAACATAAACATCGAATTAGTTTTTAAATAACTTGATCCAAACTGTGTCTTTGTCAAGTCAGGCAGTGGTTAACCAACCCGAACCACTGCTGATGTGAAAACGTTCTTCCTCATGTACATTTTTCTTCTTTTATTAATGACTTTAAAACTCTACCGAATCGTTCTCGATACTTTCAGGCGTAGGAAGCATTCTCCCTTTATTTTCTCCTATGTCTAAACCACTATGACTTGGAAAGGTTCAAGAAAGCCAGCTTTCGGCCTTCCGTTCTCCATGGAGAACTGTCCCAACTTTCCAAATGACCTTTATTGTTGCTATTCCTCATATACCACAACATTCCCATCATGCTGTTCAGCGCTGTTTCTAATCATATCATGTTCCCATTTCCTGAAGGTCAACATACAGAACTTTGTGAACATCCAGATGGTGGATTTATTCAGAGTGGGATGGTGTGTGTGAACATCCTGAAACATTTGTTTCAATTTCACCGCGTATGGTACTGTGTCATGCCCACTACAATGACACTTCTGACCGCAAATGACAAAGTTATTTCAATGGGGGCAACTTCATAATTTGCCCCTTTTTTTATCTAACAGTTGATAGGGCGCCCGGGCAAAAGTGAAATCAAACAACCAAGGCTCGAAGGCGACTTGAAGTAAGAATTCTCACATGCCAGTATTAATACAAGCTACGTAACAAGCTACGAAGCGAAGATAATACCCCTAGACACTCTTGCATTTCCAACACTAAACCAGCTGAGAGTCACTCAGATCCAACTACATCCCACTTTGTTCTCGGATTTCGAAGCAGCAAACAGTTTCAAGAATATCGCCAACTCATTCCCTCCCCTTGTTCGCAGGATGGTGCTCTTTATCCCTTCCGTTTGGACTGAGCTGTGTCCATCGGCAGATTATGCATCTATTTCCATCCACCTGCAGGCAGTGTGAGGGGAGGCAAGCGCGAATACACTCTAAAACTCTCTCTCATCGGCACAACCAGGTCCCTCAAGTGCTGGAAATGAGCAAGTTTGATTTATCTGAGATAGCGACAAAGATATTGAGAAATGTAGATTAGATTACAGTACAGTGTGGAAACAGGCCCTTCTGCCCAACAAGTCCACACCGACGCGCTGAAGCGCAACCCACCCATATCCCCACATTTACCCCTTCCCAGCCCATATTTGTGACTGTGGGAGGAAACTGGAGCACCCGGAGGAAAACCACGCAGATACAGGGAGAACGTACATACTCCACACAGTCAGTCGCCTGAGGCGGGAATTGAACGCGGGTCTCTAGCGTAGTGAGGTAGCAGCGCTAACCACTGTGCCACCGTGCCGCCCACCGTGTACTCTGGGTACTCTGGATACTCTTCTCTCAGGTAAATTCATGTGAGGGCATTTTTGTGCAGCCTATTTGGTGTTCAGAATCCATCTTCACTCAGCAATCCTGCAGAAAAGCTTTCCTAATAGGGACAGCTGTTTCTTTGCTGCAATCGGGCAGCAATTAGCATCTGAGCCCCAACTGTCCAAGATCAAGACAATCCGAGTAAAACCCTCACTCACTGAGAGCCATTCCCACAGCCCTGAGCTGCGGGGCTGCAGATAATCTAACGCGGAAGGAGGGTTAATGATGAGACATTGTTTCACCCTGAGCCACTCTGTCCCAGATACAGGAGGAGGGAAAGCATCAATGCGTGGCGTCACTCACGCGCCGTCAGAAGCTATTCAGCACATCGAGTCCACTGCGACTCTGGGTCGCTTGGATATCTCTGTGGTTATTCATAATTGGTGATGCATGTCCTAATAATGCAGAACTGTGTTCGTGTTGTAATGCTGTCTCCAACAAGATGATCCAATTGCCATTCATGGCTTTTCATCTCACAGGGAGGACACTGCTGTGTGAAACAGCGTGGGGAATAAATGCAGGGCGTCATGCTCATAGAACACTCTGCAACTGATATATTTTACCTGCACCAGTTTATTCCCAGCGCTGGCAAGTGAGTTTGCGAATCAGATCAGAGAAGACAGATAGAGAACAGGAAAAGAGCTTCCAGACATTCACAAGTGTGTTCCCTCACCTGTGTAAATTTGGCGGGTGTATCAGTACGCGATATTCATTTCAGATTGAGAGAAAGGAAGTGGAAATTGAAACAACATGCAAGACGTTGAATGGAGCTATGTTATAGAGGAACACTGGCCGGGCAGTACACACACTGAAACCTGGAATTGTCAACGAGCAGAGGATGTTTTCAATTCATTAATTTTTGGGTTATGAGCCCAGTACGGTCCCGCTGGATCGCTCTGTTAGCGCTGACCACAGGAGTTTCCCGCGGTCTTCATCTTTTAATCTGGCGTGTGGCATGTGCCTCAGACGATGATTTCAAGAAGGACTTCACTATTATTGTGTGATACACTGAAGCGCATATGTGTTCCGGCTGTGTCAACATAACCTGTGAGTAACTTCCCACATTCTGTTAGTTTAACTGTGTTTTCACTCAGAATCACGAAATAGGGCAAAGTGAGGCCATACAGCCCACCTTCGCTGTGCTGGATCCAAACAATAAGGAAATGTCTGTGTCATTCGATTGATTGATTATATTTGATTGATTGTCACATTTACCTGAGTGCAGTGAAACCTTTGCAATTGGTAAAGGCAGATCATAGTAATCAAGGAAATGCAGATCACAGCGTGAGAGAAAACAAGGCATTCAGGTTACTCCGTACAGGACGTGCGCTCGGCAAGATCCACATTAACAGGATCAGCATCATTTGAAGTTGGAGAATACACTAGTAACGGCATACAAGAAGCTGCTGGTGTCTGTCTTGAAGATTCAGTATCTTGATCTGACCTCAATCTCATCGAAATCATACTTTCTGAGTCACAAATCGGACCGGATGCAAAACTCCAGGGCTCAAGTGTCATTTCTCACGCGTGCATCACCCACCCGAAGCAATATCACACCCAAGACCAATGAGACAGAACCGCACCTTAAGCGTGATCTATAAATCAGGTGAGTCTCTTTGTTTAAAAAAGGCTTTTTCTTTTGTTTCGGAGTGAAGGCAGCACTGAGTTTTAATAATAGCTCCTTGCCATTCTGCCTCCCGTTTCCCAGGAGGCTGCGCCAGCCCTTCCCCCCGCTGGCAGCTGGACGAACTCATCTTCTATTGGTAATCAGTGTTGTGGAAGAGCAAGGTGAATGCGCTCTTCAGCTCCCTATCAAACACGGGCTTCTGCAGCGGGGGAGGGGGCTCATGGGAGTGGTAGTTATGGAAATTCTGGAAAGCTGTACAAAAGGGAGATCTTGCATGCGCAGGAACTCATATTCTTTTGGTAACCTTGTCCAAATAATTCCATCTAAGACAGATAGAAATGCTGGGAAAGAAATAATCTCTCCCAGTAATCGGGAACAGTGTCTGTGTACTTCTCGAATTCACAGCGAGGGCTCTGCTGTCTGAATCTACATGGGATGTTATTGCAGCGAGTCCTGTCGCTCAGGCACATTGCACCTGATATGTATAAACTTTACCACGTTACCTCCAGCTCAGAGAAGAGTTCTCACAGCTCATATCATCCCAGAGTGACAGGGAACAGCAGAAAGCGATTCAGACCATCATCTGACCACCTGCTGGGGAGAAAAGGGATTTGGGAGAGCAGACAGTCTCGACCAGTGCATGTTCCCATCATTTACAGTCTTGGTCTGTGTGACAACAAAAGTAGGAACCAGGAACTGTTTATCTTGCTTCTTAAAACAGGCGTGAAAATTTTGTAGAGCAAAGATGCATCTACCTGCTGTTAGTGAAAGGATGAAGAACAGTGTACAGTGTACAGAGTATGGTATGACCTCTGTTTTGTGGGGCCAGCACGCTCCAACCGTGACCCTTTGCTCACATCATTTGAACACAAACAAATAAATGACTCAGTGATAAATCTTGCTAAATCGGATTTTGTGAGGAATTGAAGGCGATGGAATGAAATCCCTTTGAATGTGGGGATTTTACATTGCCTTTAAGGGAATTGTTTTCCAAACCCGAGGAGAGTGCGCAGTGCTGCTTCCATGGATCAATACCAGGATAGATATATTGAATCAGTGTCGGATGTTATTGTAGGGGGCCCTGATGCTTAGACACACTGCACCTTTTGTACAATAGAGCAAAAGCACGGAACTTTTGCGCCGAGAGGACAACTTCAAAATAGTAAATGAGGCATAATGCAAAAATGAGCGAAACAACACAGCAACCACAGAAACTGGTATTACGTAACGGGGTAAACTCCTCTGCTAATGTAAACCAGTAACACACAAAGCATTCAACCCGTGCTGTATTCTGCTAAAATTCAAGAGGCAAAGAACTATGGCAAATATTAGTAATTAAAGTTAAAAATAACAACTTTATCACTTTTTTACATTTTACAGAGAATAATTAACTTACAACTACTTACAACTCCTTTCTCTAAACCTGTCTTTAACCTTCTGCTCTACAATACTGGTCTGAAAAGCCTTCCCCAAACCCGACCCCATTAATATTTACAAAAATATTCAAATTTAAAAACCAGGCAGTTGTCGAATCTTCTCTTTGTATCTTCCTCTGTGGATTTCCTCTCCAGGTCGGTGTCGATGCTTTTTTCTATGCAATCTATTTCTCCAGATAGGCACCTCTCGGAGATCTTACTAGCATCCGATACCTGTTGGTCTTTTACCTGTTCTCTTTGCTGTTCTTTGCCACTCTGGGTAACCCACTGCTACCTGTGACATGCCGCTTCAAGAATGGAAGGACAGGTATCAATAACCCGCACATAGGAACAGAATATCTGTACTGTTCAATAACAATCGCTTCACTACCCTAACTCCATTATAAACCAATTGACCCATAGACATATATGTCTTGGCATCACAAATTCACATCTGAATACTTAGCAAGTTATGTAGATTTCTGCATCTCTGTTCCTTGCATACACTGAGTTCCAGATTTCAACGAGCCACTGGTTGAAAGCGTTTTTCCACGCATTCACTCTAATCTTTCCACCTCTGCCTTAAATCGATAGCTCTCTGTGATTGAAATCTCTATCGAAACCATTGTTATTGAAACCAGTGTTTCAGTGTCTGCTCTCCATATCCCTCAGCATTTTGTACATCTGAATCTTAACCCCTCTCAATCTCCTCTGCTCTAAGTAAAACA
>NC_057717.1:13781123-13784142 GCF_004010195.1 Chiloscyllium plagiosum
GGTATATCCTCCCTTACTTGTTATGACCTTATGACCTCATGACTTCTTGATTGTGGTTTGTTCTTGTTTTTGCAGAAACGGGAAACAGATACTTATAACTACTGTTGATAAGGCATATCTAGCTTAACCCCCTCCCCTCACAGCACCTTATCTATTTGTCTGTAACATCTATCATTGTTGCAGGCACATTTAAGCTTATACAAAAACAATTCTGTATTTCCTTCACATAGTTTTCATTCTTGTTGACTCAGCTCTTTGTTGAAACAATTATACACTGGTGTCAGTTCATTTACCTTGCATAAGTAAATATGATTGCAGAAGTAACACTACTTTATCTCTATCCCACGTAACTGATGTGGAAATCCACAGAAACTGATGTTTTTTGAAAAACTGTTGTTTTCCTCAATGCTGCCCTGTGTCATTTTCCTGAACCTGATGTTTAAATACTCGCTGGTGCATGTCAGTTAAAAGCTGCTACATGAGGATTGATCTCAATGGATCAAATGGTTTGAAGGTCCTGATGATGAGACTTGGTCATGGTAATCCAGCAGCAGTGATTGCAGCAGCACAGACTGAACAGCGGGCAATGTGCAAGTAATTGTAAGGGAAATGGGAGGGAGAACTTAAAGGAGGTAAATGCTTGTGGGAGGGAGAGAATTCTCCGAGAATGAGTGAGTCTGAATCCTGATATATGACTCTCAGAGATGTGTGAGAGGGGATTGATGGAAAACGTCATAATCTCGGAGAATGTTTTCACGTAAAGTCAACTAATTCCTTTGTGTGTTTCTTCAGTATGTGTCACAAGGTGTAAAATGGGGGGAACGTTACCTGCAGTGACTCGGATTCGAAAGAGGTTACTGCGGCAACAGTGCACAATATTTTAACATTACAACCATCACTGAGTCATGCAGAGACATGCGTTTAAAATCAACAATAATTACCGTGACAGAGGATATGTTAGGAAAAGTAGCAGATTCACAACAGGAAGATGAGGCGAGTGATAGCAGACATGTCGGAATACAGAATTGGCTGAATCTTTAAATTCGATATCCCCAAACGCTGTGGTTGTTCCATAGAGTACTACATGTTGAATAATGAGTTTAGTAGATTTCCAGAAAAATTGAAGGTTCAGGGGATAGTGTGGAATATAGTTGCACTGTGTGTTTCAATAACAATGGTTTCAATAACAATGGCTTCACCAACGTCTCCACACAAGGAAGTACCCATTGCTGCAGTCGGTCACATAATCCCAGTTCCTCGAACTGGTATCAGTCAAACCTAGTGGCGCAGCCGTGAATACCAAATCGCAAGTGGCGGTGGAAATGAGCACGTGGAGCTATTCTGTGGCACCAGTAAAGTGATTGGTAAAGGCGCAATCCTTCTATGACGGGATAGAAGCGCGTGAAATGCTGAGGCTGGGAGTGCTCCTGGTCAAAGGTGGGGTGGAAAGGCATATTGGTCTCCATTTACGATATTATTAAGATTTTGCAGCAGCATTAACCTGCACTGAAGATTGGCTCAGAGGAAGCAGACTGGAGCCTTAAGTAAGAGTTCGATGCATGAAAGCGGCCTATGAAATTTTCCTTAACAAGTAGTGTTTAGTTACTTTGACAGTAAGAATTGCGTTTGCTCACATTGTTACCACATCAGTCTCTTGCTCCAGTAAACACTCCAATCCAGCGTAATTGCTTCCATTCCAACACAGAAACGCGTCCTATTCTCTCCAGCTTGGATAATCTGAATTGACAATGTCGTTCTTTGAATGGAGAAATGCAGCGGCGATATATTGGGCTAGTAATCTTTGGAGACTGGAACATGACAGCTGCTGTAATTTAACTCCATGAACAAAGTATGGAAAATACACCCAATCTCAGGAACAGAGACGATAACTTTAATTTACTGAAAACTTATTCATTCATGTCACTTTGAAAGGGAAATCTGCTGACCGTAACGAGCCCTGCCAACATGTGACTCCAGATCCACAACAATGTGGTTCACCCATTGTGCTCCCTGACTCAGTTCAAGGGGAATTAAGAATGAACAACAAATGCTCTTCAGACCAATGATAGCCACATTCCGTGGGAGAATAATGAAGAATAAAAATACATGGACGACGGGGAAAATGGGAATTATGTCTGCGAGGACTCGAATTCAACTGATTTTCCAAACTAAATAGAAACAAGGAAACCCATGTCGCCAAGAAGGCAGGTCCATAGGATGACTGCAGGATGGGATTCAATTACCTGGTGAGGTGTAAACTCACTTGCAAAGTCATAATGCACACAGGTCATTCACCACTCCCATATGCGAGAAGTGATCCCTCAGGAGACTAACTGGCAGAATCACCAGCAAGTTTACAAATGACAGCAGGGGATCGATTCTGCTATTATTGCAGCTGTTAATCCCAACTAGCAATGAACCATATTTGCATGCCTGTTTCCACTGGTGTTCCACTGTTTTCTGATGTAGATCAATGATTTAGACTTAGTTGTAGGAGCCATGATTTAGACGTTTGCTGATAATGCAACAATTGTTCGTGTATTTGACAGCGACAAAGAAAGCCAGGGACTGCAGGGATGCATCAATCAGACGGAAAGGTAAAATGGCGAATCGAACTGAATCCAGACCAATGAGTGTTAATGAATTTGTGGAGAAGAAACAATAACAGTGAGTATACTGTGTGGTGTAAACGGACAAAGAGATCTTGGAGTGGACTTTCACAATCACTGAAGATCAATGGACAGGGGAACCATATGGGCGGAGGTGCTTACTGCAGATGCTGGAGATCAGAGTCACGATTAGAGTAGGGTTGAGGAAGCACAGCAGGTCAGGCAGCATCCAAGCTGCAGGAAATATTCACGCTTTGAGCAAAAGCCCTTCATCAGAAATAAGGCTGGGAGCCTCGAGAGTTGAGAGATAAATGGGAAGGGGTGGCGCTGGGGAGCATTTAGTTAAGAGTGCAATAGGTGGATGGAGCTGTGGACAAAGATGATAGATTAGATTAGATTAGATTAGATTA
>NC_057717.1:13787684-13792180 GCF_004010195.1 Chiloscyllium plagiosum
TCATAAGCTCATGAAGAAGAAATGTGCAACTGGCTAATTAATACGGCTATGTATAGTGCTATGGTTTTAATTGGTCTTTTTGTTGGTATTGCGATAGTGAAGTGTATTATTGCTAAAATATTAACTTCTAATTACAATATTGATCCACCCAGAAAATCCTTCTTCTCCACTTAAATGAAGATGAGGAAACACCATTGCCTGCCCTTGGTTCCTCTTCGAAGGAAGAGGAAGTAATGCAGTTTTTTACTGCCATCGAATTGAAATGATTTGTTCCATGCCTTTATGATGTGGTCATAGAATGACCAAAGGGGGAAGATGAGGATTTAAATTTGAATTTAGTTTATTGCTTGAAGCAATAAGTATATGTGGATTTTGGCTTAACACAAAAAAAAAAATGTTTTCAATTTAAAAGATAACACTGATTTGGCTGAGAATATTGATTGAACCCTGTGAAATTGTACTGGTGATTTGCAGAATTAAGCTGAAATTCTAAGATAAGAGAACAACAGTGTTTGCATAAAATAAATACTGACACATTATTTGATCATTTGAAATAGCCTTGAACGTTTGCCATGGCATGACAATTTATGTAAATAAGATTTCTTTTCCAAGGAATTACCATTGGATTAACATGCTGTCAATCTTGCCTCTATATTACAGTCGAGTGGACGTTTTTGTAATTAAGAACTCTTTCCTAGGAATTATCATTGGATTAAGCTGCTGCAAATCATGTCACCATATTATATGTGAATAGTCTTTCTTGTAATTAAGGCTGTAGTAATCATCAAAAAACGTGTAAATAATGCCTAATTTTCAAATATAACTGTGCAATTTCACCACAGAACACAGAAGCTCTAACTTGTGAGTTGCTGGATAGAATTGCTTCAAGGTACCTTAATTCAATAAACAAATGACGCTTGCTTTTTGAACAGACCACATTCGTTGATTCTTTTGACCGATCTCGAACCAAAAGGCCCCTCTTGAGGGGTCTGAGATCTTCAAGACCTGGAGGCATCAAATGACAATGGACACACCACAAATGGATGCATGCAGAAGCTGTGATTGTGAAAGAAAATTGGTGAACCTTATATTGTTGGCAATTTTGTGATCGAATCCACACCATTATGTTCCTGCTTTCAGCGGAATAATACCAGGAAAATTCAAGAAATCAACGTGGTCCTTGGAAGGAACAGCTGTCCTTAATTCATTCCGAGTGAGAACTGTCTCAGAATGAACCTTCGAACAAGAAATGCCCGTCACATTCACACGTACGTTTCGCCTCGACTCATAATTTATTCAGTCAGATTCTCTCGCACGTGAAGAAGCATATATGAAGAGAGAAGTGAAGGTCATGTTATAGCTTGATGGCCTTTCTCCTATGGCTGAACCTGAACTGGGTAAAATTCCTGGAAATGCTGTTTTGTTCGTTTCATTTTATTAATTTTGCTGCAACCTCACTCTGTGCAGTGCAATGACCGGAAGTGAATTGGATATACTTCATTGGAACGTTTAAAGATGTATTAAATTTTACTTCGAATTTATTTCAGCTTAAATGAAACACTGATGAGAAAAACAGAAGGTTAAACAGCAAAAACAAAATGCCCGTTTTGGTGCTCTGTTACATTGGCCGATTTCAGTGGGTATCAAATGAACCCAACATCGTGGTGATTGTCCTCAAATGTTTAAGGCATGTGATTAAAGCAAGAAATCGATCTCCAAACGACGGGTTACTTCATGTGGAATATTAATGCAAATTCTTCAAAATCGTTGGATTTTTTGGCCGAATCTTATTCAGCTGCACCTGTTCACGATATTTCTTTACATTTAAAGTCATCCAAATTAGACATTGAATTCCTTGCATTTTCCATTCTCCACACCCCACTTTGACACTTATACCCCGCCACAGGCTGTCTCTCTCCTAGTGAAACTCACTGCTTGTGTATCTCCAAATTTGTCTTTCCAAATGTTTTGGAAACGGATTCTCTGAGTGACAGACGAGTATCTCAACCGCTCTCTATCCCCGTATATTTCACATGAAGAAGGGGCAGTCCTCAGGCATGTGATTTCAAATAAATCTGCTGGATTATAACCTGGTGTTACTGCTGACCTTATCCCCGCATTATCCATGGCTAATTAACTTAACTTATTGAATTCACTCCATGGACACGAGAGTGCAATTTAACATGGCAAATCCACCTAACCTGCAGACCTAACAGCAGTGCTAACCACTGAGCAAATGTACCATCACAATAAGCACCATGCCTCTCATTTTAATGGCTTTATAACCTGGTAACTCAGCCTAGTGAAAGCAAGCTGCGCCCATCAAACCGAATTCAAAGCATCCAAGCACGACTCTGTGCAGTGCAACCTCATTATTGCTGCAAGAAATGTTTCTGCACTCAGATCTGAATCGCTTTACCATGTTTCTCCCTCAGCTTCATGCTTCGAGTAAACACTTCAATCTGGATTAAGTCTATCAAATGGTTTTCATTCCAACACGGACACAGTGTGAAGCTTGCAGAAGTCACGTCTTTGCACATTCACCTACATTCTATCTCCACGGGAGTTGCAGTCCTTCCCCACACTGGTTCAGAAAGCACTGTACTCTCTGTGACATGCCAAATCGAGAATGGAACGACAAACATTAATAATCCTCACTGGGGAACAGAGTGACTGTTTTAAAATATTTACAATGCCCGCTGTTGGGGGTTAAACCCGGTGACAGGCGGTAAACACACCAAGATACTACCGAGGAAAACAACGTCGAAGGAAGTCCTTCAACCTGTTGTGGCCACATTTGCCAAAAACAGCTGGTTACAACTGGTCTACCACAAGTATCTGTTTTGGGACCACTGCTGTTTGTCATTTTTATAAATGACTTAGACACAGGCATAGATGGATGAATTGGTAAGTTTCCAGACGATAAGAAAGTTGGTGGAGTAGTGGAGAGTGTGGAAGAATGTTACAGGTTGCAGGGGGACTTTCATAAACTGCAGAATTGGACTGAGAGTTGGTAAATGGAGTTCAATGCAGTTAAATGTGAGGTGATGCACTTTGAGAAGGATAACGGGAAGGCAGAGTACTGGGTCGATGGAAAGATTCTTTGTAGTGTGGATGTGCAGAGGGATCTTGAAGTCCATGTACATAGATCCCTGAAAGTTGCCACTCAGGTGGATAGTGCTGTTAAGAAGGCATACGATGTCTTAGGTTTCATTTGTAGACGGATTGAGTTCCAGAGCCGCAATATCATGCTGCAAATGTACAAAATGCTGGTGCGGCCACACTTGGAATATTGTGTCCAGTTTTTTGCCCCATATTTTGGTGAAGGATGTGGAAGCATTGGAAAAGGTGAACAGAAGATTTACCAGGATGTTGCCTGGTCTGGAGGGAAGGTCTTCTGAGTAAAGGCTGAAAGACTTGAACCTGCTCTTATTTGGCAAGAAGAAAGCTAAGAGGGGATTTAATAGAGACATACAAGATGATCAGAGGATTAGATAGGGTGCACAGTGGAAATCATTTTTCCTAGGATGATGACGTCAGCATGTACGAGGGGACATAGTAGCAAATTGAGGAGTAATAGATTTGACAGGTGACAGAGGCAGGTTCTTTACGCAGAGTGGTAAGGGTGTAGAATGCCCTACCTGCTAATGTAGTCAACTCAGCCATATTAGGGAGATTTAATCAATCCTTAGATAAGCACTTGGATGATTTTGGGATAGTGTAGGGGGACGAGCTGAGAAAAGTTCACAGGTCGGTGCAAATCGAATGCTGAAGGGCCTACACTGCACTGTATTGTTCTATGTTCTATCTACTTAACGACCTGAATCAAATTTTCCATCGTTTAGCACATAGCCTTATATGTCTTTGCATCGCCAATTCACATCTGGATATTTCTTCAGGTTATGAGGATTTCTGTCCCTCTGACCCGTACGGACAGTGCATTCCAAAGTCCGACCACCAGCTGGCTGATAAAGCTATTGAAACCTTGCTGCTTTTCCCTGAAATCTCTGGCCCCCAATGTTCGATCTGTCCATCAGTAGGAAAAGTTTCTTTCTATCAATATCCCTCATTATTTTGTTCATCTCAATCATTGTCTTCTCTCAATCTCATCTGCTCGGCGACAAACAAGCCATGTCTGTCCTGTCTCTCTTCATAACTGAAAATCATCAGCCCGCAGAATATCCTCGCGAATCTCTCCTGCACCGTTCCCAGTGCGGTCACTTCCATGCTATAATATGAATTGTAGAACTGCACACAATACAATGGGTAGAGCCAAATGAACATTTTTAAAAATTCTGTTACAGGATAATGTGTGTCGCTGGCTCGGTAGCATTTAATGCTAACTCTAATTGCCCAGCAAGCAGTTGATACTGAACCATATCACAACGGTCCGACCAGGTAAGAATAGCGGTTTCCATCCTCAAATGACATTAATGATGGTTTTGTTTTCTTAACAATTGTAAAAAAATTTTTAGAAGTTACTGCATTTGTAGTAC
>NC_057717.1:13792680-13805277 GCF_004010195.1 Chiloscyllium plagiosum
ACGCAATATTGCAACAGTGGCCTAACCAATGTCCTGTACAGTCGCAACATGACCTCCCAACTCCTGTACTCAACACTCTGACCAAAAAAGGAAAGCATACCAGATGCCTTCTTCACTATCCTATCTACCTGCGACTCCACTTTCAAGGAGCTATGAACTTCCACTTTGTTCAGCAACACTCCCTAGGGTCTTACCATTAAGTGTATAACTCCTGCTAAGATTTGCTTTCCCAAACTTCAGCACCTCACATGTATCCGAATTAAACTCCATCACTTTATACCTTTTCTTTAATCATGTCTTGTTAGCTTATCAGAATGCCTACTGTGTTAGTCAGAATTACCTCACTCCAGCTATACAATAACCCAATGGTGCTAATTCCCATTATCGTTCTACTTCTGCCACTATGGGGTTTCCTACTTTATTCTACTGTAACTATTAAGTATTCTACTGCTACCTGTGCTCAATGAAGCTCCATCCCAGACTAACCTGTCATGATTAGATGTTTAGCTACCCCATCTATCACAATGTTTTCCTGTCCCAAGCTGACTCTACTAACTACTAATTAGATATTTAATGTCATATCCTGCTACAAGTGTCTCAAGCAGGCTGACTGTGCTATCAATTAATTATTTAAAGTCATGTCCGAAGTATGTACTGTCATGACTTGTCCCAAACTGCCATAATGATATTTAGTAGGCGAGGCTGACTTTACTAATTGTTCTTATCTCAGCCTGCCATAGTAACCTTTCAGCACATTCTGACTCTGCTAATTGGTGTAGGAGCATTCCACTATTCTTATCCCATCCTGCCACATTAGCTCCATCCTGCCAAAGTCATCTTTTGACTAGTGTAGCATTCTGCAGACCCCTTGTAACAGATCGCCATGCCTTTACCCTTCCCATGCTTTCATGCTCTGTATTTTCTGTGCAGTGTTGGGATCTTTCATCAGATATCTGTTTATCTTCACCCCACTTTCTCGTACCTGGTCCTTATCCATATGTGCTCTCGCTTCTCAAGTATTCGGTTAAATACTCCTGAAATGCTTTGATGACTCATGCTTTACCACACGTTCAAACAGTGAATTCCAAATAAACAACACTCTAAGAGTGAAAACGTTCTTTCTATATCTCCTCCGAACATCCTCTCCCTTGCGTTTAACGGAGATCCCTGGTTGTTAACTCTTCCCATAAGAAGTTCATTCCTACCGGACATACCGATCCCCTTAATGTGCACCTTAATCACTTCCTCACTCAGCCTTCTCCGCTCCCAGATAAAGAGCCTGAGCTGAGCTCGTCTATCTTCGCCACGGCAATAGTGTCGTGCTGGAAATGCAGGTCAGGCAGCATCCGAGGAGCGGGAGAATCGACGTTTCTGGCATAAATCTTTCATCAGGAATGAGGTTTGTGGGTGGGGGCTGAGAGATAATTGGGAGGGGGTTAGGGTTGGGTGAAAGGTAGCTGGGAAAGCAAATGGTGGATGGAGGCGATGAGAAGGTGATAAGTCAGAGGGGGAGAGATGAATAGGTCCGGAGGATGGTGCTGAGTTGGATGTTTCAGACTGTGATAATGTGGGTGGAGGGGAAATGAGGAAGCCGCTGAAATCCACATTTATCCCGTGTGGTTGCAGGGTTCCAAGGCAGAACATGAGGCGTTCATCTTCCAGGCGTCAGGTGGTAACGGTTTGGTGGTGGCTTATGCCCGAAACGTCGATTGTCCTGCTCTGGTATGTCTTGGCATCACAAATTCACATCTGAAAACTTCTGAAAGTTCTGAGGATTTCTGCCTCTGCAACCTTTGCATGCACTGAGTTCCAGATTTCAACCAACCGCTGTTTCAAAACATTTGTCTGCACATTCACTCAAATCTTTCCTCTTCTATCCTTAAATCTATGCCACCCTGCCCCTCCCCCGTGATCGATCTCACCATCAAAGAGAAACATTGATTTCAGTGTACACCATCCATATTCCTGATTATTTTATACATTTCAATCATGTTTCCTCTCAATCTCTTCGACTCTAAGGAAAACGCCTCCAGTCTGTTCAATTTCTCTTCATAACTGAAACTCTTCTACCCAGACAATATCCTGGTAAATCTCTCCTGCATCATTTCCAGTGCTATCATATCCATGCTATCATGCGAATTGCAGAACTGCACACAATAGACAAGACAGAGCAAGTGAAATAAATGATGTAGAAGTAAACAGACAGAAGTATTTTCGAATAAACTTTCTTTTCCTCAGTGCTGCCCTGAGTCCTTTTCCAGAGCCTGATGTTCTAATAATCTCTGGTCCATGTGGTAAAAGCTGCTACTTGAGAATTGATCTCACATACTTGGTATCGAAATGGATTGATTGACTTGAAGGTGAGCACATGGTTCTTCTATAACGGCACAGAGGCGCAAGAAATGCCAAATCTGGGAGTGCTTCTGGTCAAAGGCGGGGACGAAGAGCATAATTATTGTATTAGGATACAACACCAGCATTAACCTGCACTACAGACTGGCTCAGCTGAAGCGTGCTGGAGCCTTCAGCGAGAGGTCGATTAATTGAAAGCATTCTCTGAAATTTTCCTTAACAATGTTTTCCTTAACAATGTTTTGTTACTTTGACAGTAAGAGCTGTTTTTGATCACACCAGTCTCTTGCTCCCAGTAAACACTCCAGACCAGCGTACATCACTTTCATTCCAACACAGCCACATGTCATATTCTCATTCCCTCTGTGATAATTAGAATTAACAATATCATTCTCTGAGATGCAGCAATGTAGCATGAAGTTGACAGAGTAGTGAACAAAGAAGAACAAAGAACAGAGAAAATTTACAGCCCAGGAACACGCCCTTTGGACGTCGAAGATTGAGCTGATCCAAATCCATTGTCTAAACCTATCACCCAATTCCAAAGCATCTCTCTGCACTCTTCCTACACATGCATCTGTCCAGGCGCACCTGAAATGAATCTACCATGCCTGCGTCTAATACCTCTGCTGGCAACACGTTCCAGGCACCTATCACCCTCGGTGTAAAATACTTCCAATGACTATCTCTCTTAAAGTTTTCAACCTTCACCTTGAATGCGTGACCTCTCATTATTAAATCCCTCACCTTGGGGAAAATCTTATCCCTATCCACCCTGGCTATGCCCTTCATAATTTTGTAGACGTCAATCAGGTCCCCCTCAATCTCGTCTTTTCTAATGAAAACAAACATTACCTACTCAACCTCTCTTCAGAGCTAGCATCTTCCATACCAGGCAACATCCTCATAATCCTTCTCTGCACCCTCTCCTAAACGTCCACATCGTTTTGGTAATTTGCCAACCAGAACTGTATACAGTATTCTAAATGCAGTTGAACCAAAATCTTGTACAATTTTAGCATGACCTTCCGTTACCGTATACTTGGCTCTAGAAGTAGACTTCCCAAAATGCATCACCTCACATTTGCCTGGACTCAACTCCATCTGCCAATTCTCCGCTCAACTCTCCTGTCTATCTATTTCTCCTTCATTCTTTGACAGTCCCCTATGCTTTCTGCTACTCCACCAATCTTCGTGTCATCTGCAATTGTAATGGCGATATTTGGGCTAGCAACCCTTGGAGACTGGAGCATGGCGGCTGCTGGTAATTAGATTCGATGAATAAAATCTGGAATAGAAACCCGCTCAGAGGAAGAATGACATTGATCTCCATTCAAAAGGGAAATCTGCTGTCCTTAACAAGACTTGCCAACATATAACTCCAGACCAACAATAGTACGGTTCACCCATAAATTCCCTCTGACTCAGTACAAGGAGATTTAAGGATGAACAACAAATGTTGTTCAGACGATGATGGCCACACTCCGTGGGAGAATAAGGAAGGATAAAAAAGATGCATGGATGTCGGGGAAAAATGGGAATCGTCTCAGCGTGGTCTCAAATTCAGCTGATTATCCAAACTAAATAGAAAGAATGATACCCATGCCTCCATGAAGTCAGGTCCATGGGGGCGGGGTCTATAGGAAGGGATTCAATTACCAGCTGAAATGTAAACTCACTTCCTCAGTCGCAATGTGGGCAGGTCATACACCACTCCCATATGTGAGAAGGAATCAGTCAGGAGACCAACCTGCAGAGTTGCCATCAGGTTTAGAAATGATAGCAAGGGTCCGATTCTGCTGTTATTGCAGGTGTTCATCCCATCCAGTAATGAACCATGCTTGGATGCCTGATTCCAGTGGAGTACCACTGTTTCCTGATGTAAATCAATAATTCAAACTTAGTTGTAGGAGTCATGTTTAGATGTTTACAGACGATGCAACAATTGGTCGTGTAGGTGACTGTGATTAATAAGATCAGGGATCGCAGGGATGTATCAGTCAGGTGGAAAGGAAAAACGGCGAATGGAATTGAATCCAAACCAATGTGGTAATGAATATAGAGAGTTGAAATAATAGCAGTGAGGATTCTGAGTGGTGTACAGGAACAAAGAGATTTTGGAGTAGATATTCACAGATCCTGAAGATTGTTGGACAGGGAGATCAGTTGTACGAGAGGCTCTTTGTTGACCACAGTCTGAGAATGATATTCCATCTTTAGCGAACGCCAGTTTCGGAAACAACTGAAGGAATGAGCACAAGTCTGGCCAATGCGATAGTCAACATTTTTCAAAATTGTAAAATAAAATGTGGAGGGCTCGAGTATAACTCTTTGCCCATCAAGACGGCTTCACCACTCAATGAATTTACCACTGCTTCCTCTCCAAGTCATGCTAGTAAGTGCCTTGGAGGGTAATTCATAAATGGTGACGTTTCAGTGCATCTTCAACCTTGTCGTTATAGTCGGTACAGTCTTTGAGCTTGGTAAAAACAATGACTGCAGATGCTGGAAACCAGATTCTGGATTAGTGGTGCTGGAAGAGCACAGCAGTTCAGGCAGCATCCAAGGAGCTTCGAAATTGACGTTTCGGGCAAAAGCCCGTCTTTGAGCTTTGAAGGTTCTGTCAACAAAGCCTGGATGACTTACTTCAGTGAACGTTCTAGGTGGCGCACTCTGCTGCAATTGTGCCTCAGCATTTAAGAAAATAACTATTCAGGCGTTGAACAATTTACAGTTAAATGACTGTATTGTCGTGGAGGGTGCCCTGTTCCTTCAGTGGTATTTCAGTGGCACCCACCTCGGCAAATGGAGAGAGTTCTGTTCAACTTCTAATTTGTGCGTTGCGGACGATATAGGCTTCACGGAGACAAGGGTTGAGTTAATAATTAATAAGTTAATAATGTTTTTGTTGTCAACTTCTTTTATGCGTGATCGGGTTCCATTTCTCCTAAATACTAGCTGTCAGGACGATTACACGGAGCAATTCAGTTACAATGAAGCCATTGAATATCGGCAGCATCCAAGGAGCTTCGAAATTGACGTTTCGGGCAAAAGCCCGTCTTTGTGCTTTGAAGGTTCTGTCAACAGAGCCTGGATGACTTACTTCAGTGAATGTTCTAGGTGGCGCACTCTGCTGCAATTGTGCCTCAGCAGTTAAGAAAATAACTATTCAGGCGTTGAACAATTTACAGTTAAATGACTGTATTGTCGTGGAGAGTGCCCTGTTCCTTCAGTGGTATTTCAGTGGCACCCACCTCGGCAAATGGAGAGAGTTCTGTTCAACTTCTAATTTGTGCGTTGCGGAAGATATAGGCTTCACGGAGACAAGGGTTGAGTTAATAATTAATAAGTTAATAATGTTTTTGTTGTCAACTTCTTTTATGCGTGATCGGGTTCCATTTCTCCTAAATACTAGCTGTCAGGACGATTACACGGAGCAATTCAGTTACAATGAAGCCATTGAATATCAATCGAATATGATTAGATTCTCATTTGTCAGAGTTATCATAGCTGTATTTGATCCTTCTGTGGATCAATCCGATTCCAATCGCTTTCTGATTTCAAGTTCCAATTCCCATCTGCGCCTGAAATTTCAACCCATTTCATCACCGAAGTTTCTCCACCTGTTTTAATAATATGTAAGAATGCTGCAGGGGACAGCAGAGATTTACGAGGATGTTGCCAACTCTGTATAAAATGGACCTTCGTGGAATGATGGGTTAGGCTGGGATTATTCTCCTCGAAACAAAGGAGATGGAGGGGTGCTCTGTAATCATAAAACACCAATTATAAACGTTCACTAATCGTGGAATCTTGACAGGGTAGATACGGGCAGGTGGTTTGCCCCATGCTGTGAGGAGAGCACCAGAGGAATTAGATATTGCCCATTTAATTCAGAAATGAGGAATCATCTCTTTGCTCAGGGGCCAAACAATCTGTGCCATCAGTGTTGTTGGGTGTTTTCAAACTGTACCAGATAGTTAATCAGAAAGATGATGAAAATTTGTCGAGGTAAGTGAGCAGAATGGAGTTAAAGATTATCAGATCAACCATGAGTTCGTTGAATGGTGGGGCAGACTCCATTGGCTGAATAGCAAACTTCCACTTGTTGAACATTTTGTTTAACGCCTTATTTTATTCATAAGTTCAGAATTGTGGGGAATGGGATGAAGTGATAGAAAAGGTTTATTAAACAGATCAGACAGATCAGGAAAACGGTTCATAAACTCAGGAAGACGAAATGTACTGTGACCTGGGGATAACAAATGACACTGGGCACAGCACAGGTGGCTGTCTACAGAAGCTGTGAATGCTGAAGAAAGTTGGTAGACCTTATACAATTGGCAAGTCAGTGATCACGCTGGGTGATGGATCGTTGTATGATTCACACACAGCCGAAATTTGTGAAAGAATGAAAGGTTCGTTTCATTGGAGAAGTTTTCTGCGGTTCCAATTCCGAGTCACTGTTTGAATTACTGATCAGATCATTGTGTGAAGTGTTAGGTTAAGATACTCATGAACAACCCAACTGGATAAACTTGTGCTCCCGATCTCTTGTTATTTGTTTCTCATTCTTTCGATGCAAATTCATGGAAAGACAAGATGGAATGTGGGGCGGAAAGAAAAATGCGTTCTTTCTCATTACACCAATTGAATAGAATGACTGCTCTTGCTCTTCATTTCGACTTTAATGTGGTGTCGATTATTTGTGAATCTCCCATGCAGTGAAGGGCAAGAACAAGATTCTCTATCCAGTGCATACCAGACGTGTGAGGAGCCAATAAAAACTGCTGGAGCGGTTTGTGAAGTTAGCAAACAGAGTGTGACTCGAACTCGTGAATGTGGAGCACAGCGGTATAATAACCCAATACTATTATCGTTCAGTCTTCGCAGCACATTTTGTAGAGGTGTGACATGCCACCTCATTAGGTTACATGTGGTGAAAGTAAAGGATGAGAAATTTGCAGAGCGGAATCGAAATCACGCCATTGTGTTTCTGCTTGCACTAGAATTATAATAACAGCAAATTCCAATAAATAGCCATGCTCGACAGAATTAATAGCTGTCATTGATACATTCTGAGTCAGAACTGTGTCAGAAGGAAACAGAGAACAAGAATTTTCCGTCATATTCACACCTACATTTGACTCATAATTTCTTCAATCACTTTCTCTCTCACGTGAAGAAACAGCCATGGAGAGGGAAATAAAGGCAATCTTGTGGCTCAATGGCCTTTCTGATATGGCTGAAACTGAATTGGATTAAATCGCAAGAAACGCTGTTTTGTTCATTTCATTTTAATTTTGCTGCAACCTCACAATGTTCATTGTAATAATCAGAAGTGAATTAGATAAATCTCATTGTAACGATTAATGTTGTTTTCAAATTTGCTCCGACTTTATTTCAGCTTAAGGAAAATATTGCTTAGAAAATCAGAATGTTAAAATGCAAAAGAAAACCCACCAGTATTGTTGCTCGTTGCTTTGGCAGATTTCACCGAGTATAAAATGGACCAAACATCATGGCGTTTGTCCTCACAGCTTTAACGCATGTGATGAAAGCAGGAAGTCGATCTCCAAGCAACTGGTCACTTCTTATTCATTATGTAATATCGTCCCTTCACAATGAGAAAAACCCACTCAGTTCCATTTACAATAGTTTAGGTGGAATATTATGCCAAATCTTTCAAAATCCAGAATTCTCCGTTCGGTGAGAGAAGAAGAAAAGGATAGCCAACTCCCATTCCTAGACGTGATGGTACAGAGAACACCGAACGGAGAATTCACTACAAGGGTATACAGGAAAGCCACACACACAGACCAAGTCCTAAACTATGAAAGTAACCACCCCAACACACACAAACGAAGCTGCATCAGGACACTATTCAAAAGGGCCACAACACACTACAGTACACCAGTTTATTGGGTCCAGGTCGATGTGTTTGTTGATGGAGTTTGTGGATGAATGCCATGCCTCTAGGAATTCCCTGGCTGTTCTCTGTCTGGCTTGCCCTATGATAGTAGTGTTGTCCCAGTCGAATTCATGTTGCTTGTCTGCATCAACTAGCCACGAAACGACACGACCAGCTATCCTTAGTAGCCACACACGCAGACAACAAGCAACATGAATTCGACTGGGACAACACTACTATTATAGGGCAAGCCAGACAGAGAACAGCCAGGGAATTCCTAGAGGCATGGCATTCATCCACAAACTCCATCAACAAACACATCGACCTGGACCCAATACACCAACCACTACAGCGGACAGCTGAAACTGACAACCGGAAGCGGCAGGGACAGACCACTATAAACACCGGAGGAAACATCAAAGAAGCGCTTCGCAGGAGGCTCCCAAGCACTGATGATGTCGCCTAGCCAGGGGACGAAACGTTTGCAACAAAAACTTCCAGCTCGGCGAACAGAACCACAACACCTATCTCTCCTCCCAATCTCTTATATTTCACCAGAAGAAGGGGCAACCCTCCCCATTATGATGCCAAATAAAGCTGTTGGGCTATAACCTGGCGTCCTGTGACTTCTGACATTGTCCCAGCGTTACCCGTGGCTAATTCACTTAATTTACTTAATTCAATCCCTGGACACGAGAGGGCAATTTAACTTGGCCAATCAACATAACCCTCAGACCGAACAGCAATGCGAATTACTGAGCCAATGTTCCATCATAGTGAGCAAAACCTGAATCATTTTTAATTGCTTTATACCCTGGTAACTCAGCTTCATCAAAGCAAATCAACCCAAATTCAATGTATCGAAACGCTACTCTGTGCTTTGCAATCTGATTCGTGCTGCGGGAAATGTTTCTGCACTCATATTTGAATGCGTTTACGCTGTTTCTTCCTCACTTTCCTGCTTCCAATAAACTCTTCAATTCGGAACAAGTCTGCCGAATGTTTTTCATTCCAACACAGTAACAAGATACAGTTTGCAGAGGTCACGTGTTTGCGCTTTCACTGACACTCTGCCTCCCTGAGAGCTGCTGTTATTCACCACTTGATTCAGGCAGCGCTGTCCTTCCTGTGACATGCCCCACCGAGAATGGAAGGACAAATATCAATACCCGCACTTGGGAATGGAGCGACAGTTTTAAAATATTTACACTGTCCCCAGTGGAGAATTGAGCCTTGTGACAGGCGGGGACACTAACCACTATACTACCGAGAACAAGAATGTCAAAGGAGGCCCTTCAACCAATTTTGGCGACACATGTCAAAAACAACTGCCTAATGAACTGAATCCCATTTCACAATGTTTATCCCACAGCCTTATGTGTCTTGGCATCACAAGTTCAAATCTGAATATTTGTTCAGGTTCTAAGGGGTCCTCCGGCTCTGAAAAATGCAGACAGTGTATTCCAAATTCCAACCACCTACTAGCTTATAAAGCACTTTCGCACATCTTCTCAAACCATTCTGCCTTTCTCCTTAAATTTCTGGCCCCTGCTAATCGATCCCTCCATCAACGGTAAACTCGTTCAGTCAACCCTGTCCATACCCTAACTCAATCATGTCTCCTCTACATCTCCTTTGCACTGCGACAAACACTCCACTCTGTCCTGTCTTTCTTCACAACTGAAACTCTTCATCCCAAACAATATCCCGGTAAATATCTCCTGCAATTTTCTCAGTGTGATGACATCCATGCGATAATGTGACTTGCAAAACTGCACACAACACACTTGCTTGAGCCTAACGAACATTTGTTTTAAAATTTCTACATTAGTATGAGGGCGATTCTGGCTAAGCAGAATTTATTACCCATTCTGAATTGCCCAGAGGGCAATTGAGACTCAACCATATTGTTATGAGTCTGAAGTCACATACAGGCCAGGCCAAGTAAGGACAGCAGATTCCTTCCTGAAATGACATCAGTGAACCAGATGGTTTTTTTCAACAATTGTCAATGGATATATAGTAATCATTAGATTCTTCATTGCAGATATTTGCTGAATCCAAATTTTACAATATGGTATGGTGGGGCTCAAGCCCGAGTACTCAGACTATGATTATGAGTCCTATGAAACTACCACAAGAGCAACACAGAAAGCCACAAAAGCTGATCATTTCCAGTAAAATATCTTTTCCCCAAAACTGGCCTGGGTCTTTTCCATGAGCCTGACGCTCCAATTGTCTCTGTCCTAAGTCAGTAAAAGCTGCTACATGGGGATTGATTTCACAACCGCGGTATTTATATGGATCGACTTGTTTGGAGGTCCCGATGGAGGTCACCCAGCAAAAGTGACCGCAGCACAGACAGAACAGTATGAATGTGAAAGAGAGTGTTAGATTGTGCATTGCCTCAGAGAAATGGGAGGCTGGACGGAAAGGAGGTTTAATGATCGTAGGAAGGAGAGGAATCTCCGACAACGACTGTGTTTGAATCCTGATATATGAAACGCAGAGATGTGAGAGCGCGGAATTTGAAGGTAAAATAATTAATTTCTTACCAAGTGTCACAAAAAGGACAACGGAGAGAACACTTAGTGCCGTGTATGGTTTCGAATCGAGGTTGCTGTGGTCACAATGCAAAATACCGACAACCACGATCACAGTAACCAGGATGCTTGCAACAGCAATAAGTATACTAGCAGAGGAAATGTTCGGAAGAACAGCAAATGTACAATATCAGTACTCAGCGAACAGTGACAGACATGTGGGTACTGAGCATGAGTTGAATCTTTAAATTCGATGTCTTCAGAGGCTGTGGAGATCCTTGAATGAGAATGTTGAAAACTGAGATTGAAAGATTTCGCCAAAATATCAAACACTCGGGGGACAGTACAGAATATTGTTGAAATGTATGCTTCAGTAGCATTTTAGCTTAACATCGGCGACTTCACCAGCTTCCTCAAGGCAATAACCAGTGTTGCAGATAATCACACAAAATCTCAGTTCACAGCCTCGGAAACAGAGAAACTGCGGCACAGCCTCCCAGATCCAACCGGAAATGGGGATGGGAAAGAGTGCGCAGTGTTACTCTCTGGTTCTAGTGATGCAATAGGTGACAGTGCGGTCCTTCTATGATGGTATAGAGGCGCAAAACATTCCTAGGTTGAGTATGCTCCTGATCAAGGGAATAGCTGTCCCCGTTTATACTATCATAGCGATTTACAGTGCATCTTGCTAAGACAGCTGAGTGGCAAAATTGGAGCGTGTTGAGCCGTTAACTTTGCAGTGGTGGGTTTAACAGATGATGTTGCTGTTTTGATTTGTGTTCCCGACTCTGGCGATGGAAGCTGCTTTTGCTTGCATCAGCACAGAATCAGTTTCTTCCACACAGTAAAGACTTCAACCTGGAGAAGGTGGTGTTGCGGTGATATTTTGAACTGGTTGTCCTTGGGGGCTAGGACACTGAAACCGTGATGTTTAAGTTCGACGAATAAAACCTGGAATGCTAGCCTGACCTCAGGAACAGAGGTAATAATTTTAATTTCTTGCAATCCCATTCATTCATGTCCCTTATGCAGAATCTTCACCCAGTAATGCCTACGAGAGACTCCAGGGCCAGAAAAACATGAGCTGACCCTTATTTCAAGAATCCCCATCGTGTGGGGAAACAGGGTAGTCGACCCTTCCAGTCCAGACGGTCCATCCGAAGCGCATCCCACCAGACCCCACGGTATTCCCTGACCCATAAGCCTGCATTTCCCTTTATTGATCCCTGTAACTGGCACATCTTTGGTCAGAGGGAGAAATAAAAACGCAAACACACAGAGAATGTGCAGACTGCCCACAGACAGACACCCGAGGCTGGGATCGCACCCGGGTTTCTGGTGTAGCCAGACAGCAACGAACGAGGGGCGAAGAATAAATGTTGTCCTGACCAGTGATACTCACACCCTGTGGGTGAATGAGAAAGAATGAAAGCACATTAACAACATGGAAAACAGGATTTGTATCTGTGTGGATACAATTTGAAAGGATCGTTCACCCTGGGTTGAAAAAAGGACGCCGATACCACAGAGAAAGCAGGGCAATGTGGGAACCACTGGAAGGGATTCAATTAACCACAGAAATGGAAACTCATTTAATCAGTAACACTGGGGAGAGATCGTTCACCAGTCGCGTGCGTGGGAAGGGGTCACTGAGCAAAACAACCTCCGGAGCCTCCAGCAGGATTACACATCCCATCAGGTGTCCGATTATGCTGTCAATGCTGCTGTTAATCCCAACCAGCTATTTGTTCCATAGCGTCAATCATAGAGTCATACAGCATGAAGGCATAC
>NC_057717.1:13805400-13808295 GCF_004010195.1 Chiloscyllium plagiosum
GAAGCAAACTGTCATATTCATCTGCTCTGTCCCACAGGAGACTCCAGATGGATAATATTGTGGTTGACTCTTAACTGTCCTCTGGGAAATAACTGATGTACTAGGCATGAATAAATTTATTTTAAAAATCCCACTTTCCCATTCATGTTTGGATCGAATTGTTCTTTAAATGTTGCAAATGTACCCTCATCCATCATTTCCTTAGCAAGTTAATTGCACACGTAAAACACCTTCTCTTAAAAGAAGCCTCACATGTCTTTTTTTTTAACTCTCTCTCTTTTGATCTTAAACATATGCCCTCTTGTCTTGAAATCCCCATCCTGGGAAAAGCCAGCTATCATTAACTCTAACTTGCCTCTCAAGAATTCATAAATTTCTGTCAGGTTGCCGCTCAAACCCCTAACCTCGAGTGAAACCAGTCTCAACTAGGAGAAAGTGAGAACTGTAGATGAGAGATCAGAGTCGATAGTGTTGTGCTGGGAAAGCACAGCAGGTCAGGCAGCATTTGAAGAGCAGGAGAATCGACGTTTCAGGGAAGAGCCTGATGAACGACACGCGCGAAAAAAATGATTCCCCTGTTCCTCGCATGCTGCCTTACCTGTTGTGGTTTTCCAGCACCCCAATCTCAAATCTGAAAATAGTCTCAGCCTATCCAGCCTTTCATTATAACTCAAACATTCCACACACGGCAACATGCGTGTTTCCCTTTTCTGAACCTGCTCCAGCTTAATAACATCATTCCTACAACTGGGCGATCAGAACTGGACATAATATTCCAGAAGAGGCCTCATCAATGTCCTGCAAACCTTCAACATAACGTCCCGACTACTATACACAAAGGACGGAACAATGAAGGGGTATGTCAAATACCTTTGAACACCTTGCCTGTAGGTGATGCAAACTACAAGGAATTATGCACCTGCACCCCTAGCTTCCGTGTTCTCCAACATACGCAAAGCCCTACTCTTTCTGTTGTACCAAAATGCAATACCTTCCATTTATCCAGATTGAACTCCATGTTACATTTTTCAGTCCAACGACTCATTGGATTAATATCCTTTTGAATCTTATATAATCTTCGTCACTGTCTACAATTCTGATGTCGCCTGCAAACCTACGCAGCATGCCTGCTGTGTGTTCCACTGTTTTCTCATATAGATAAATGATTCATATTTACTTGTAGTGGCCGTGATTCAGCAGTGTGCAGATCATACAACAGTTAGTCATGCAATTAACCATGAGGAAGAAAGCCGCAGACTACAGGGAGATATTAAACAATTGGAAATAAAAATGGTGAAAACAATTCATTCCAGGGAAGTGGGTGATAGTGAAGCAAAATCAAACTTCAAACCAGCCGCCCTCGCTCCAGTTGTGGCACTCAGTTGTCTCAGCAAGATGCACTGTAGATCGCTATGTCATTATAAACGGGAACAAATTACCCTTCTGCCCCGCCTTTGACCAGGAGCACTCGCAACCACGGAACTGTTTACGCCTCTAAACCGTCATAGAAGTACCGTGCATTCTCCGGTTGTGTCACTGGAGCCATCGAGTATCTCTGCGACCTCATTCCCATGCCGATTTCCAGTTGGATCTTTGTGACTGCGCCACTCAGTTCCTCTGATTCTGGGACTGGGAACTGGAACTCTGTAGCAGCAAGGGTTACTGCCTTGTGTGGGGAAACTGGTGAATTATCCGATGTTAAACTGCATTGCTATTGGAGCATATATTTCAACAAAACCTGCGCTGTCCCCGAAGTCTTTGATGTTTTGGAGAAATCTATTTATCTCAGCCTTCAGCATATTAATGATGGAATCACCACAGCCTCCGGGGGCATCAATGTTAAACGGTCAGCCCATTCTGAGTTCCCACATATCTGCCACTGTTCGCTAAGCACTGATATTGTGTGTTACATACTCTGCCTAACATTGTCTATGCTACTGTACTTATAGCGCCCTGGTTGTGTGCTGATATATGGGATGCCGCGACCGTATAGTGGTTGGTACTCTGCGTTGTGACCGCAGAAACCTCGGCTCGAATACGAGTCACGGCAGTAGTTTCTCTATTCGCCCCAGTTTTTGTGAAGCACACAAAGGTATAAGTTGTTTTAACATGGTAATTTTGTCCAAGGCAATGATCTTTTTCCTTCAAATTCTGCTCGCTCATAACTCGGTGTTTCATGTGTCAGCATTCAAATCCACCCGTTCTCAGAGGTTTCTTCCCTCCTACGATCATTAACCCGACTTTCCGTCCAACACCCCCATGTCATTAATTTGGGGATGCCGGTATTGGACTATGGTGTACAAAGTTAATAATCACACAACACCAGGTTATAGTCTTACATGTTTAATTGAAGCACTAGCTTTCGGAGCGCTGCTCTTTCATCATGTGGCTGTGGAGTCATATCCTATTTCATATCAAACACTGACTCTCACATTGATACCGTTCAGTCTGTGCTGCTGTGGTCACTTTTGCTGGGTGAACGTGCCCCAACCCCACGATCTGGACCTGCAGAGCAGTTGATCCATTTGGTACCACTGTTGTGAGATCAATACTCATGTAGCAACTTTTACTGAGACGGACAAGAGATTATTGGAGGGTCAAGCTCAGGAAAATGACACAGGAAAGTATCGGGGAAAAGCAACTCCATTGGAAAAGATCAGTTTGACCGGTTTTCTGCAATGGCCGAGCACTCTTACCACTGGACTGTTAATTCAGTCACCAGGGACTCGGGTTTGACTACGACCATGCTAGGTAGTAGAATTGGGATTCAGTAAATATCTGGAAGTACGAAACTAATAACTCCCATAAATCCATGGTCAATTGTTGGAAAAAAAAAACAAAACCATCAGTTTCACTGACGTCCTTTAAAGAAGGAAACTGCCATTCTTATCTGGT
>NC_057717.1:13810892-13835437 GCF_004010195.1 Chiloscyllium plagiosum
CTCCTATACACAAAGGACTAAGCAATGAAGGGAAGTGTGCCAAATGAGTTTTTAACTATTCTGTCTGTATGTGATGCAAACTAAGAAGAGTTACGTACCTGCATCTCGAGCTTCCGTGATCTACAACACCACACAAAGCCTTATCCTTATCTATATAAGCAATACTCATTTTGTTGTACCAAAATGCAAACCCATTTATCAAGATTGAATTCCATGTGAGATTTTTCATTCCAATGGCGCATTGGACTAAGATCCTTTTTAATCTCAGCTGGTCTTCTTCAATGTCTCCAATTCTTGTGTCGTCTGCAAACCTACGAAGCAAGCGTGCCATGTGTTCCATTGTTTTCTCATATAGAGCATTGATTCACATTTATTTGTAGTGGCCGTGATTTAGCAGTTTGCCGACCATACAACAATTAGTCATGTAATTAACCATGAGGAAGAAAGCCGCAGACTGTAGGGAGATATCAAACAATTGGAAAGAAAAATGGTGAAAGCAATTCAATCCAGGGAACTGTGATAGTGAAGCAAGCTCAAATTTCATACCAGCCGCCGAATGTTAAGCACTCAATATGCTCCACTTGTGGCACTCAGCTCTTTTAGCAAGATGCACTGTAGATTGCACTGTAGACTGTATAAACAGGAGCAAATTGTCCCTTCTACCCCGCCTTTGAGCAGGAGCACTCCCAACCTCGGAATTGCTTGCGCTTCTACTACCGTTACAGAAGGACCGTCCATTCACCGATTGCATCACTGGATTCATCGAATAGCTCTGCGATCTCGTTCCCGTCCCGATTTCCAGTTGGATCTTCGCAACTGCTACCTCAGTTCTCTGATTCTGGGCTGGGAATTGGGACTATGTGGCAGCAGTGGTTACTGCCTTGTGTTTGGGAAACTGATGAAGTAGCCGAAGTTAAATGCATTGCTATTGAAGCGTACAAAACCTGCACTGTCCCCGAGTCTTTGATGTTTTGTAGAAATCTATCGAGCTCACCCTTCTGCATATTAATGATTGAATCACCAGAGCCTCTGGGGACACCGATGTTAAACGTTCAGCCCATTCTAAGTTCCACATGTCTGTCACTGTTCTGAGAATTACTGATGTTGTGCATTTGGAGCTCTGCTTAACATTTCCTCTGCTACTATATCTATGGCCCTCTGTCATTGTCATTTTCTATGGCATGCCGTGATCGTGTAGTGGTTAGTACTCTGCATTATAACTGTTGCAACTTCAGCTCAAGTCCGAGTCTCGGCGCTGCATTTTTTTTCTGCTCCAGCGTTTGTGTTACACCTAAGAAATCAATTGTTTTTACATGCTAATATTCTCGGAAGCAATGTTTTTATTGATTGCAAATTCCGCTCACTCACATCTCTGCGTATCATATGTCAGAATTCAAATCCAGCCGTTCTCAGAGATTTCTCCCCCTCCAATGATCACTAACCGTCCTTTCCGTCCGCCCACACCCACTCCCCCACCCCCATTTCATTAATGTGGAGATGCTGGCATTGGATTGGGGTTTACTAAGTTAAAAATCACACAACACCAGGTTTTAGTCTTACAGGTTAATTGGAAGTTCTAGAGCGCTGCTCCTTCATCATGTGGTTGTTGAGTAATTTCATTTTTCATTTAAGGCACTGCAGAATCGAAAACTCACACTCACATTGACACCATTCAGCCTGTGCTGCTGTGGTCACTGTTGCTGGGTGAATGTGTCCCAACCTGACGATCAGGACCTTCAAACTAGTTGATCCATTTGGAATCCATGGTTTTGAGATCTGTCTTCATGTAGCAGCTTTTATTGACATGACCAGAGATTATTGGAGCATGAGGTTCAGGGAAGTGAAACACGGCAGTATAGGGAATAAGTGACTTTACTGGAAAAGACTGGTTAAGCACATTTCTTCAATGGCCGAGTACTACTATCACTGGGCTGCTGCTTCCGACCCCGAGTTAATGTGCCTGCGATATGGGTTGACTGCAAACGCGCTAGGTGGTAGAATTGGATGGCATTAAATATTGGGTACTACAAATGCATTGACTCCGAAACATTTTTGATCAATTGTTGAAAAAACAAAACCATCCGGTTCATGAATGTCATTTGAGGATGGAAACCGCCATTCTTACCTGGTCGGGCCGTTGTGATATGGTTCAGTATCAACTGCCTGCAGGGCAATTAAGGATAGCATTAAATGCTGCCGAGCCAGCGACGCACATTATCCTGTAACAGAATTTTTAAAAAAATGTTCATTTGGCTCCAGCCAGTGTATTGCGTGCAGTTCTGCAATTCATATTATAGCATGGAAGTGACCGCACTGGGAATGGTGCAGAAGAGATCGCTAGGATATTTTGCAGGCTGAAGACTTTCAGTTAGGAAGAGAGACAGGACAGACATGGGTTGTTTGTCGCCGACCACTGGAGATTGAGAGAAGGCATGATTGAGATAAACAAAATAATGAGGGATATTGACAGAAAGCAACTTTTCCTACTGATGGACAGATCGAACATTGGGGCCAGAGATTTCAGGAAAAAGCAGCAAGGTTTCAATAGCTTTGTCAGCCAGCGGGTGGTTGGAATTTGGAATGCACTGTCCGTACGGGTCAGAGAGACAGAAATCCTCATAACCTGAAGAAATATCCAGATATGAATTGGTGATGCAAAGACATATAATGCTGTAGGCTAAACGATGGAAAATTTGATTCAGGTCGTTAAGTAGTTAGAACATAGAACATAGAACAATACAGTGTAGAATAGGCCCTTCAGCCCTCGATGTTGCACCGACCTGTGAACTATTCTCAGCTCGTCCCGCTACACTATCCCAAAATCATCTATGCGCTTATCTTAGGATTGATTAAATCTCCCTAAAATAGCTGAGTTGACTACATTAGCAGGTAGGGCATTCTCTGCCCTTACCACTCTCTGCGTAAAGAACCTGCCTGTGTCATCTGTCAAATTTATCACTCCTCAATTTGCTATTATGCCCCCTCGTACACGCTGACGTCATCATCCTAGGAAAAAATGATTTCCACTGTCTACCCTATCTAATCCTCTGATCATCTTATGTGTCTCTATTAAATCCCCTCTTAGCTTTCTTCTTGCCAAATGAGAGCAGGTTCAAATCTTTCAGCCTTTACTCAGAAGACTTCCCTCCAGACCAGGCAACATCCTGGTAGATCTTCTGTTCACCTTTTCCAATGCTTCCACATCCTTCTCCAAAATATGGGGCAAAGAACTGTACACAATATTCCAAGTGTGGCCGCACCAACATTTTGTACATTTGCAGCATGACATTGCGGCTCCGGAACTCAATCCATCTACAAATGAAACCGAACACATTGTATGCCTTCTTAACAGCACTATCCACCTGAGTGGTACCTTTCAGGGATATATGTACATGGACTCCAAGATCCCTCTACACATCCACACTACCAAGAATCTTTCCATCGACCCAGTACTCTGCTCTCCTGTTATCCTTCCCAAAATGCATCAACTCACATTTAGTTGCATTGAACTCCATTTACCAACTCTCAGCCCAATTCTGCAGTTTATGAAAGTCCCCCTGCAACCTGTAACGTTCTTCCACACTCTCCACTACTCCACCAACTTTCGTATTGTCTGGAAACTTACTAATCCATCCACCTATGCTTGCGTCTAAGTCATTTATAAAAATGACAAACAGGAGTGGCCCCAAAACAGATCCTTGTGGTAGACCAATAGTAACCAGCTGTTTTTGGCAAATGCGGCCACAACAGGCTGAAGGACTTCCTTCGATGTTGTTTTCCTCGGTAGTATCATGGTTAGTGTCCCCGCCTGTCACAGGATTTAAATCCCCGCAGGGGGCATTGTAAATATTTTAAAACAGTCACTCTGTTCCCGAGTGAAGATTATTAATGTTTGTCGTTCCATTCTCGATTGGACATGTCACAGAAAGTACAGTGCTCTCTGAATCAGTGTGGGGAAGGACTGCAGCTCCCGGGGAGACAATGTAGGTGAAAGTGCAAACACGTGACTTCTGCAAGCTTCACACTGTGTCCGTGTTGGAATGAAAACTATTTGATAGACTTATTTCAGATTGAAGTGTTTACTGGAAGCATGAAGCTGAGGGAGAAACATGGGTAAAGCGATTCTGATCTGAGTGCAGAAACATTTCCTGCAGCAATAATGAGGTTGCACAACACAGAGTCGCGTTTGGATGCTTTGAATTCGGGTTGATGGACGCAGCTTGCTTTCACTAGACTGCGTTAACAAGCTATAAAGCCATTAAAAATGAGAGACATGGTGCTTATTGTGATGGTACATTTGCTCAGTGGTTAGCACTGCAGTTAGGTCTGCAGATTAGGTGGATTGGCCATGTTAAATTGCACTCTCGTGTCCAGGGAGTGAATTCAATAAGTTAAGTGAATTATGGGTAATGCGGGGATAAGGTCACCAGTAACACGACACCAGGTTATAGTCCAGCAGATTTATTTGAAATCACATGCCAGAGGGCTGTCCCTTCTTCAGGTGAAATATACAGGGATCGAGAGAGGGTCTATGTCTGGTTGAGATACTCTTCTTTCACTCAGAAAATCCGTTTCTAAAACATTTGGAAAAGCCCCCACAGACCCCACTGTCACTATCCCCACCCCCAGAACCCCGAGGGGAACACTACCTCTGCTCATGACTCCACCCCCATTCTCCCCACCATTACACCCACTCCAGTTACAGGCTCCGACCCCACTCCCAGCTCCACACCACACCAGATCCCAGATCCCAGCCCTGCCGAGTTTTCACCGTCCCTCCAGACCTTCCCCTCACTGAGGACGAACGATCAGTCCTCAGCAAATGACTCACCTTCATCCCCCTCCATCCATGCATCAATGAATTTAATATACGCTGTGACGTTGAACAATTCTTCCGCCGCCTCCACCTCCGAGCATACTTTCACAATCAGGATTCCCGCCCACCTTCCGAGGACTCCTTCACCCACCTCCAACACACTGCATCCACCTGGACACCCCGCGCTGGCCTATTATCTGCCTTCAACCTCTTCATTTCTAACTGCCGCCGGGACATTAACTGCCTCAACCTGTCTACCCCCTCCCCCACTCCAATCTCTCACCCTCACAACGTGCAGCCCTCCAATCCCTCTGCTCCAATCCCAACCTTACCATTAAGCCAGCGGATAAAGGGGGTGCAGTGGTAGTCTGGCGCACTGACCCCTACACCGCTGAAGCCAAACGCCAACGCAAGGACACCTCTTCCTACTGCCCCCTCGACCATGACCCCACCCCTCATCACCAAACCATCATCTCCCAGACCATACAGAACCTCATCACCTCAGGAGATCTCCCACCCACAGCTTCCAACCTCATAGTTCTGGAACCCCGCACTGCCCGGTTATAACTCCTTCCCAAGATCTACAAGCCTGACCACCCTGGCCGACCCATTGTCTCAGTATGCTCCTTCCCCACTGAACTACCTACCTACCTCGACACTGTCCTATTCCCCCCTAGTCTAGGAACTCCACACATACGTTCGAGACACCACCCACACCCTCCAATCCCTCTACAATTCCAGCCGCCATGACCAGGGCTCCAAGCCCTCCTTTTTTTCCTCTCCAGACGTCCCCAGCAGTACCCTTCCACCGACACTCTCATTCGTTTGGCCGAATTGGTCCTCACCCTTAACAATTTCTCCTTTGAATCCTCCCACTTCCTCCAGACCAAAGGGGTAGCCATGGGCACACGCATGGGCCCCAGCTATGCCTGTCTCTTTGTTGACTACGTAGAACAGTTGATCTTCCGTAATTACACTGGCACCACTCCCCACCTCTTCCTCCGCTACATTGATGACTGCATTGGCGCCACCTCGTGCTCCCGCGAGGAGGTTGAGCAATTCATCAACTTCAACAATACATTCCACCCTGACCTTAAATTTACCTGGACCATCTCTGACACCTTTCTCCCCTTTCTGGAGCTCTCCATCTCCATTAATGACGACCGACTTGACAGTGACAATTTTTACAAACCCACCGACTCCCACAGCTACCTGGATTACACCTCTTCCCACCCTATCTCTTGCAAAAATGCCATCCCGTATTCCCAATTCCTCCGGCTCTGCCATATCTGCTCCCAGGAGGACCAGTTCCACCATAGAACACACCAGATGGTCTCCTTCTTTAGAGACCGCAATTTCCCTTCCCACGTGGTTAAAGATGCCTTCCAACACATCTCGTCCACATCCCGCACCGCTGCCATCAGACCCCACCCCTCCAACTGTAACAGGTACAAAACGCCCCTGGTGCTCACCTTCCACCCTACAAACCTTCGCATAAACCAAATCATCCACCAACATTTCCGCCACCTCCAAAGAGACCCCACCACTAGGGATATATTTCCCTCCCCACCCCTTTCCGGCTTCCGCAAAGACCGTTCCCTCTGTGACTATCTGGTCAGGTCCACGCCCCCCTACAACCCACCCTCCCATCCTGGCACTTTCCCCTGCCACCGCAGGAACTGTAAAACCGGTGACTACCCGCACTCTATCCAAGGCCCTAAAGGAGCCTTCCACATCCATCAAAGTTTTACCTGCACATCCACTAATATCATTTATTGTATCTGTTGCTCCCGATGCGGTCTCCTCTACATTGAGAAGACTGGGCTCCTCCTAGCAGAGCACTTTAGGGAACATCTCCGAGACACCCGCACCAATCAACCATACCGTCCCGCGGCCCAACATGTCAAATCCCCCTCCCCCTCTGCCGAGGACATGGAGGTTCTGGGCCTCCTTCACCGCCGCTCCCTCACCACCAGACGCCTGGAGGAAGAACGCCTTGGAACACTTCAACCCTAGGGCATCAATGTGGCCTTCAACAGCTTCCTCATTTCCCCTTCGCCCACCTCACCCGAGTTCCAAACTTCCAGCTCAGCACTGTTCCCATGACTTGTCTGGCCTTGTCCGACCTGCCTAGCTCCTTTTCCACATATGCACTTCACCCTCTCCTCCCTGTCCTATCACCTTCATCCCCTCCCCCACTCACCCATTGTACTCTAGGCTACTCTCTCCCCACCCTCACCCTCCCCTAGCTTATCTCTCCACGCTTCAGGCTCACTGCCTTTATTCCTGATGAAGGGCTTTTGCCCGAAACGTCGATTTCGCTGCTCGTTGGATGCTGCCTGAACTGCTGTGCTCTTCCAGCACCACTAATGCAGAATCTGGTTTCCAGTCATTGTTTTTACTTCACTAGGAGAGAGACAGCCTGTGGCGGGTATAAGTGTCAAAGTAGGGTGTGGAGGATGGAAAGTGCGAGGAACTCAATGTCTAATTTTGATGACTTTAAATGTAAAGAACTATCGTGAACGGGTGCAGCTGAATAAGATTCGGCCAAAAAAACAACGATTTTGAAGAATTTGCATTAATTCCCACATGAAGCATTGTAATTGGAACTGGGCAGATGTGATCTATTGTCAAGGAAAGACATTCCATAATGAATAGGAAGTGACCCTTCGTTTGGAGATCGATTTCCTGCTTTAATCACATGCCTTAAAGATTTGAGGACAATCACCACGATGTTGGGTTCATTTGATACCCACTGATATCGGCCAATGTAACTGAGCACCAAAACGGGCATTTTGATTTTGCATTTTTACCTTCTGTTTTTCTCATTAGTGTTTCATTTAAGCTGAAATAAATTCGAAGTAAAATTTAATACATCTTTAAACGTTCCAATGAAGTATATCCAATTCACTCCCGGTCATTGCACTGCACAGAGTGAGGTTGCAGCAAAATTAATAAAATGAAACTAACAAAGCAGCATTTCCAGGAATTTTACCCAGCTCAGGTTCAGCCATAGGAGAAAGGCCATCGAGCTATAACATGACCTTCACTTCTCTCTTCATATATGCTTCTTCTCGTGCGAGAGAATCTGACGGAATAAATTATGAGTTGATGCGAAACGTGCGTGTGAATGTGACGGGCATTTCTTGTTTGATGGTTCATTCTGAGACAGTTCTAACTCGGAATGAATTAAGGACAGCTGTTCCTTCCAAGGACCATGTTGATTACTTGAATTTACTGGTATTATTGGTAACATAATGGTGTGGATTCGATTCTGCTCAGGGAATTTCTCATCCCCACCTTCACCATGCATACTCTTGATGTATCACATGGCAGCCCGTTTTATCAGCCCATTAAGTGGCCAAGAGCTTAAACTGGTGGGTTGGTAATTCATTGAGTACATGTGGGTTCGAATCCTACTTGATTTCTCCTTCCATTAACCACAGATGTAGTCTTCCTTTGTGTCTTATATTCTTTGGTTGACATGGGATGGAGCACGTTGCTCTTGTCTTGCACTATATTGGAGGTTCACGAATAATTCAAACTGCATCAAAGTCGAAATAAAGCATTTCGATTCTGTTGTAAGTTAAATTGGGATAATGAAAATGAATGCAACTTTTCTTTCCTCCTTTCATTCTATCTTGACTTTCTAGGAATTTACATCGAATGAAGTAGAAATAAATAAGGAGAGAACGGGAGCAATAATTTATCCAGTGGTATTGTGAATTACTGTTTTAACGTAACACTCCTCACTGACCAGTATTTCAAACAGTCAATTGGAAATGGAACCGCATAAAACTTCTGCAATGAAACGAAAATTTCATTCTTCCACAACATTTTGCTGTGTGAATCATACCGTGAACCATCCTCCAGCGTGATCACAATGTTGCCAACAATATAAGGTTAACCAATTTTCTTTAACAATCACAGCTTCTGCATATATTCATTTGTGGTGTGTCCATTGTCATTTGTTGCCTCCAGTTCTTGAAGGTCTTAGACTCCTCAAGAGGGGCCTTTTGGTCAAACGAATCAACGAAAGCGGTCTGTTCAAAAAGCAAGCGTCATTTGTTTATTTAATTAAGGTACCTTGAAGCAATTCTATCCAGCAACACAGAGGTGCGAGCTTCTGTGTTCCGTGGTGAAATTGCACAGTTATATTTGAAAATTAGGCATTATTTACACGTTTTTTTTAAGAAATACTACAGCCTTAATTACAAGAAACATTAATCAAATATAATATGGTGACATGATTTGCAGCAAGTTAATCCAATGATAGTTCCTGGGAAAGAGTTCTTAATTACAAAAACGTCCAACCAACTGTAATATGGAGGCAAGATTGACAACATGTTAATCCAATGTTAATTGCTTGGAAAAAAAATCTTATTTACATAAATTGTCATGCCATGGCAAGAGTTCAAGGTTATTTCAAATGGTCAATTAATGTGTCAGTATTCATTTTATGCAAACTCTGTTGTTCTCTTATCTTAGAATTTCAGCTTAATTCTGCAAATCATCAGTACAAGTTCACAGGGTTCAATCACTATTCTCAACCACTTCATCGTTATCTTTTAAATTGAAAAATAAAATTGTGTTCAGCAAAAATCCACATATACTTATTGCTTCAAGCAATAAACTAAATTCAAATTTTAGATCCTCATTTCCCTCCCGCTTTGGTCATTCTATGGCCACATCATAAAGGCATGGTACAAATCATTCCAATTTGATGGCCGTAAAAGACTGCATTACTTCCTTTTTCTCCGAAGGGGAACCAAGGTCAGGCAATGGTGTTTCCTCATCTTCATCAAAGTGGAGAAGAAGCATTTTCTGGTGGACCAATATTGTCATTAGAAGTTAATATTTTAGCAATAATACACTTCACTATCGCAATACCAACAAAAAGACCAATTAAAACCATAGCACTATACATAGCCGTATTAATTAGCCAGGTGAACATTTCTTCTTCATGAGCTTATGAGGCTAGTTCCTGATCTGTTTGATCAGTTTGATAAACCTTCTCGATCACTTCATCCTATCCCGTCGGAATTCGAAACTTATCAATAAAAGGTGTTAGACCAAATGATGCAGTAGTGGAAGTCGGCCATTCAGACCGTTGAGACTGCTCCAACATTCAATGAACTCATGGCTGATTAAATATATGTCTGGCACAGATTGAAAATACGCAAAACCTCAGCCTCAACAGCGGTTTCGGGAAAGAGTTCCACAGATTCGCTGGCCCCTGAGCAAAGAAATCACTCTTCATTTCCGAATTAAGTAGGCAAAATCTAATTCTGAGATTATGTCCTCTGGTGCTCTCCTCACACCAGAGGGAAACCACATGTCCGTATCTACCCTGTCAAAATCCCATGAATATTTAACGTTTATAAATGTTATTACGTGATTATAGAGCTCTCTCTCCTCCCCCCTCCCCGCCCCCTTTGCTTCAAGGAGATTAATCCCAGCCTAACCAATCTTTCCAAAAAGCTCCATTTTATCCAATGTTGGCAACATGTTCATAAATATCTGCTGTCCACTACAGCATCCTTGAATATTATTAAGGCAGGTGGAGACATTTATGAGAGGCAACAGTTGAAAGTTCAGGCAAAGACGGGAATTGGAACTTGAAATCAGATAAGGATAGGAATCGGATTGGTCCAGACAAGGACTAAATGCCTTAATGAGAACTCTTACAAATGAAAATATAATCATATCCCATTGACATTCAGTGGCTTTACTGTAACCTAACCCTCGTGTAATCGTTCGCGGTGCTAGTATTTAGGAAAAAACGGACTGAGACTGGCTATGTAATCACTTTGACAACAGAAACTTGTGCGTTGGTCGATACTTTTGTTTACAAACTTAACTCTTGCCTCTGTGAAGCCTGCATAGTTTGCAAAGCACAATTGTGATGTGGAACAGAACTCTCTCCATTTGCCTAGATGGGTGTAGCTTCAATTACACTTAAAGAACTGGACACCCTCCACGACAATGCAGTCACTTGATTGTACCCTCTTCAATTCTTGAATATTCATTCCCATCACTGCGAAGGCACAATTGCAGCAGAGTGCACAACTACAAGATGCACTGGGGTAAGTCATCCTGGCATTTTTGACAGAACCTTCAAAGCTCAACATCTACAAGGATGATGCATTGAAACGCCACCGTTTGCAAGTTACCCACTAAGGCACATAGCACCCTGACTTGGAGAGGTATCAGTGATAAACTAATTGAGTCGTGAAGCGGTCTTGATGGGCGAAGTTGTATACTTAACCCTCCATCTTTTATCTGACAATTTTAAAAAATGTTGATTCATGCAGTGACCAGACTTGTGCTCAGTCTTTTTGCTGTTCCCTAAACTGCAAAATTTCTACTATCCTACACAGCCTGTGGTCGACAATAGCAAATATCCAAAAACCCTCTGAATCAACTGATTCCCTCAAGATTAGAGTGGCTCTGAATCAACTGATTCCCTCAAGATTAGAGTGGTCCTGGAGAAGCACAGCGGGTCCGGCAGCATCTGAGGAGGAGGAAAAATCGAAGCAAATATCCAAAAACCCTCTGAATCAACTGATTCCCTCAAGATTAGAGTGGTTCTGGAGAAGCACAGCGGGTCCGGCAGCATCTGAGGAGGAGGAAAATCGACGTTTCAGGCAAACGCCCTTCATCACGAATGAGACTGGGAGCTAATGAAGTGGAGAGACAAATCGGAGGAGTGGGGCTGTGGAGAAGGTAGCTGAGCGTGCAGTAAGTGGATGGAGGAGGGGGTGAAGGTGATATGTCACAGAAGAATGTGGAGCGGATAGGTGGGGATGAAGATACACAGGTGGGACAGGTCAGGAGGACGGTGTTGAGCTGGAAGGTTGAAACTGAGGTAAGGTGGGAGGAATGGGAATGATAAAACTGATGATGTGCACATTGATGCCATGGGGTTGAAGGATCCCAAGGCAGAGGATAAGGGTTTTTTCATCCAGGCATCGGGTGGCGAGGCACTGGCGATGGAGGAGGCCCAGGACCTGCATTTCCTCGAGTGAGTGGGAGGGGGAGTTGAAATATTTGGACAAGAAGCAGTGGGGTTGATTCTTGTGGGTATCCTGGAGATGTTCTCTGAAGTGTTCTGTGAGAAGACATCCGATCTCCCCAATTTAAAGGAGACCACATCGGTAGCAACGGACGCAATAAATGACATGTGTGTAAGTGCAGGTGAACCTTTGATGGACGTTGAAGGCTCCATTGGCACCTTGGACGAGGTGAGAGGGAAAGATATGGGTGCAGGTTTTGCAATTCCTGCGGTGGCAGGGGAAGATGCCGGGGAAAGGGTGGTTCATTGGAGGTTGTGGTCTTGATTAGGTAGTTGCGGGGAGAATGGTCTTTGGAGAAAGTGGATAGGCATGGGGAGGGACATATATCCCTGGTGGTGGTGTCCGTTTAGATGTGGCGAATCTGTCAGCGGTTGATGTGATTTATGTGGAGGTTGGTGGGATGGAAGCTGAGGACCAGGGGGTTCTGTCCTTTTTGTGGTTGGAGATGTATTTTTCGTGGGCAGAAGTGCGGAGCATGGATCAGATGTATTGGAGGGCATTTCAACCCCATGGGAGGGGAAGCTCTGGTCTTTCAAGATGAAGGGGATCTGGTGTGTTCTGTATTGGAACTGGTCCTTTGGGAGCAGATGGGGTGGAGGCAGAGGAATTGGGAAGGCAGGGTAGCATTTCTGCAGAAGGTGGGGTGGGTGGAGGTGCAATCCAGATAGCTGTGGAAATCGATGGGTTAGTAAATAAAGTCAGTAACATTGACCTCCTGGGATATTTTTCCCTCCCCACCCCTATCCACTTTGAAATAAGTCGGTTCTATTCACAAATACCTAGTCAAGTCCACGCCCTCCAAAGACCCACCCTCCCATCCCAGGACCTTCCTCTGCCACTGCAGGAATTGCAAAATCTGCGCGCACACCCCTCCACCTCTGTCCAATGCTCCAAAGGAGCCTGCCACATCCAACAAAGTTTCAACTGCACTACCACACATGTCGTTTGTTGTATCCATTTCTCCCGATGTGGTCACCGCTACATTAGGGCTACAGGACACCTTCTCGCAGAGTGCTTCAGAGAACATCTCCAGGACACCCACAACAATCCACCGCAACGTCCCGTGACCGAACACTTCCACTACCCCCGCTCTACCGAGGGCATGAAGGTCCTGAGCCTCCTCCACTACCACTCCCTCACCACGCGATGTCTGTTGGAAGAACGCCTTGGGAACCTATAACCCCATGGCAACAATGTGGATTTCACCAGTTTCCTCATTGCCCCCCTCCCCCACCTTACTCTATTTCCAATCTTCCAGCTTGGCACCGTCTTACCCACCTGTCTTGCCTGTCTATCTTCTTTCCCATCTACCCGTTACACCCTCCTCTCGATCTATCATCTTTGTCTCCACCTCCATCCACCTATGGCACTCTTAACTAAATTCTCCCCAGCACCACCCCTTCCCATTTATCTCTCAACTCTCGACGCTCCAAGCCTTATTTCTGATGAAGGGCTTTTGCCCAAAGCGTGAATATTTCCTGCAGCTCGGATACTGCCTGACCTGCTGTGCTTCCTCAACCCGTGGGCGGCACGGTCACAGTGGTTAGCACTGCTGCCTCACAGCGCCAGAGACCCGGGTTCAATTCTGACTGTGTGGAATTTGCACATTCTCCCCGTGTCTGCGTGGGTTTCCTCTGGGTGCTCCGGTTTCCTCCCACAGTCCAAAGATGTGCAGGTCAGGTGAATTGGCCATGCTAAATTGCCCGTAATGTTAGGTAAGGGGTATAGGTGGGTTGCGCTTCGGCGGGGCGGTGTGGACTTGTTGGGCCGAAGGGCCTGTTTCCACACAATAAGTAATCTAAATCGACTCTGATCTCCAGCATCTGCGGTAAGCACTTCCGCCCAACTGATTCCCCTGTCGATTAATCTTCAGCGATCGTGAAAGTCTCTTTGTCCGTCTACACCACACAGAATACTCACTGTTATTGTTTCTTCTCCACAAATTCATTAACACTCAGAGGGCTGGATTCAATTCGATTCGCCATTTTACCTTTCCACCTGATTGATGCATCGCTGCAGTCCCTGCCTTTCTTCGTCATTGTCAAATACACAACCAATTGTTGCATTATCAGCAAACGTCTAAATCATGGTTTCTACAACTAAGGCTAAATCATTGATCTACATCAGAAAACAATGGAGCACCACTGGAAACAGACATCCAAATATGGTTCATTGCTGTTTGGGATTAACAGCTGCAATAATAGCAGACTCGATCCCCTGCTGTCATTTGTAAACTTGCTGGTGATTCTGTCAGTTGGTCTCCTGAGTGATCTCTTCTCACATATTGGAGTGGTGAACGGCCTGTGTGCATTATGACTTTGCAAGTGAGTTTGCACCTCAGCAGGTAATTGAATCCCATCCTGCAGTCATCCTATGGACCTGACTTCTTGGCGACATGGGTTTCCTTGTTTCTATTTAGTTTGGATAATCAGTTGAATTCGAGTCCATGCAGACACAATTCCCATTTTCTCCGTTGTCCATGTATTTTTATTCTTCATTATTCTTCCACGGAATGTTGTTATCATTGGTCTGAAGAGCATTTGTTGTTCATTCATAATTCACATTGAACTGAGTCAGAGAGGACTTATGGGTGAACCACATTGTTGTGGGTTTGGAGTCACATGTTGGCAGGGCTCGTTACTGTCAGAAGATTTCCCTTTCAAAGGGACATGAATGAGTGAGTTTTCAGTAAATTAAAGTTATCGTCTCTGTTCCTGAGATTGGGTGTATTTTCCATATTTTATTCATGGATTTAAATAACAGCAGCTGCCATGTTCCAGTCTACAAAGATTACTAGCCCAATATATCGCCACTGCTGCATTTCTCCATTGAAAGAACGACATTGTCAATTCAGATTATCCCAAATGGAGAGAATAGGACGCGTTTCTGTGTTAGAATGGAAGCAATGTACGCTGGATTGGAGTGTTTACTGGAGCAAGAGACTGATGTGGAGATAATGTGAGCAAGCGCAACTCTTACTGTCAAAGTAACTAAACATTGCTTGTTAAGGAAAATTTCATGGGCTGCTTTCAATGCATCGACCTCTCACTTAAGGCTCCAGTACGCTTCCTCTGAGTCAATCTTCAGTGCGGGTTAATGCTGCTGCAGAATCTTAATAATATAGTAAATGGAGACCAATATTCGTTTCCACCCCGCCTTTGACCAGGAGCACTCCCAGCCTCAGCTGCGCCACTAGGTTTGACTGATAACAGTTCTAGGAACTGGGATTATGTGACCGACTGCAGCAATGGGTACTTCCTTGTGTGGGGAAGTTGGTGAAGCCATTGTTATTGAAATCATTGTTATTGAAACACACAGTGCAACAATATCCCGCACAGTCCCCTGAACCTTCATTTTTTCTAGAAATCTGCCAAACTCATTGTTCAACATGTAGTACTCTATGGAACCACCACAGCGTTTGGGGATATTGAATTTAAAGATTCAGCCAATTCTGAATTCCTACATGAATGCTATCATTCGTCTTATATTCCTCTTGTGAATCTGCTAAATTTCCTAACATATCCTCTGTCACTGTAATTTTTGCTGGTTTTAAACGGATATCTCTGCATGACTCAGTGATGGTTTTAATGTTAAAATATTCTGTATTATTGCCACAGTAAAATCTTTCGAATCATAGTCACTGCAGGTAACGTTGCCCCCATTTTACACCTTGTGACATATGCTGAAGAAACACACAAAGGAATTAGTTGACTTTACGTGAAAACATTCTCCGAGATTATGACTTTATCCATCAATCCCCTCTCTCACACATCTCTGACAGTCATATATCAGGATTCAGACTCACTCATTCTCGGAGAATTCTATCCCTCCCACAGTCATTTACCTCCTTTAAGTTCTCCCTCCCATTTCCCTTACAATCACTTTCACATTGCCACCTGTTCAGTCTGTGCTGCTGTGATCACTGTTGCTGGGTGTCCATGACGAAGTCTCGTCATCAGGACCTTCAAACCAGTCGATCCATTTCAATACCGCGGTTGTGAGATCAATCCTCATGTAGCAGCTTTTAACTGACATGGACCAGTGATTATTTAAACATCAGGCTCAGGAAAAGGACACAGGGCAGCATTGAGGAAAACAACAGTTATTCAAAAAACATCAGTTTCTGTGAATTTCCGCATCACTAGGTTATACCAGGGATGTGATAGCACTGGAAATTATGCAGGGAATATTTGCCAGGATATTGTCTGGGCTGAACAAGGGAGATTGTCCAAACTGGAGTTGTTTTATTTAAAGTAGAGCAGATTGAGAGGGGTTATGATTCAGATGTACAAAACATTGAGGGATATGGATAGAATACACTGAAACACTGTGTGTTTCAATAATAATGGTTTCGATATAAATTTCGATCACAGAGGGCTATCGATTTAAGGTCAGAGGCGGAAAGATTAGAGTGAATGCGTGGAAAAACGTGTTCAACCAATGGGTCGTTGAAATCAGGAACTGAGTGTATGCAAGGAACTGAGAGGCAGAAATCCACATAACCTTCTGAAGTATTCAGATGTGAATTTGTGATGCCAAGACATATAAGGCAATTGGTCATTTGGTTTAAAAAAGGAGTTATGATAGTGAAGCGATTGTTATTGAACAGTACAGATATTCTGTTCCTAAGTGTGGGTTATTAATACCTGTCCTTCCATTCTCGAAGTGGCATGTCACAGGTAGCACTGTGCTGTCTGAATCAGCATGGGGAACTATTACAGATCCCGGGGAGACAGAGTGACAGTGAAAGTGCAAAGACGTTACTTCTGCAAGCTGTACGTAGTATCCATGTTGGAATGAAAATCATTAGGTAGTTTTGCTTCGTTCTTATAGCAGGCACCTCAGGAAAGTATACATTCTATTGCACTTTCCACACGAGCTCATCGCACTGAATACCACCCATTACCGACAATATGCAGGAACATTTCTGTCTATGCACCCTGGTCCTATCCTCCTTCCCCAGCACTTCCCCATATGGCACCATTCCACGAAATCCCAGAAGTTGTAATGCTACTCGTTTATGATATCTCTCCTCACTGTGTAACTTGTGACTTGTCTGACCATCAGTCAATTTAGCAAACTACATTTCCAACTCACAATGTGATATTGTCTAGATTGGAGAGAGATAAAACGGAGTGGGTGACAAACGTGAGTACATCTACGTTCTGTCTGCAAGCTAAAAAAGACACTGAGCTTCCAGGTTCCTGTCACTGCAACATCCCACTGTGTTCCCATGCCTTCATTTCAGTTTGGTCTGCTACAGAGTTCCCGCAGAGCACAGCGCGAGTTGGAAGAGCTGCACGTCATTTCCTCCTGAGAGACCGTGCAATCTTCAGTACCCAACGTCGAGTCCAATCATTTTAGACTTTTGTCCAACTTCTTTCACGTTCCTGCCCCACCTGTACATCCCATTCGTTCCAAAGGTGGAATGTTTGGCTCGAAAATCTCTCCCCAGATTGGACAAACTGGAGTTGTTGTTCTTAGAGCAGAAGAGATTGAGTGGGGCACGATTAAGATGTACAAAATACTGAGGGATGTGGATAGCGTAGACTGAAATACATGTTTCACTTTGATGGAGATTTCGATCACGGGGGGGGTGGGGGGCATCGATTTAAGGTCAGAGGCGGAAAAATTACAGTGAATGCGTGGAAAAACGTTTTCAAACAGTGGGTGGCTGAAATCTGGAACACAGTGTATGCAAGGATCGGAGAGGCATACATGGCTATGAGTCAAGTGATTTGAAAAGGAGTTAGGATAGTTAAGCGATTGTTATTGAGCAATACAGATACTCCGTTCCAAGTGCGGATTATTAATACCTGTCCTTCCATTCCCGACGGGACATGTCACAGGAAGAATTGTGCTGTCTGAATCTGCGTGGGGGAGCACTACTGGTCTTGGGGAGATAGACTGACAATGACAGTGCAAGCACGTGACTTATGTAAGCTTTACCTCGTGTCGGTGTTGGAATGAAAATGATTCAGTTGTTTTGCTCCGTAGTGAGGTGTTTACTTATAGTAGGAAGCTCAGGAAGATATACATTTTACTGCCCTTTCCCCACTAACCCATACCACTGAATACCAGCACTAAGCAGGACCATTTCTCTCTATACATTCTCGTCCAATCCTCCTTTACCCCCAGCACTTCCCCATATGGCATCATTCCACGAAATCCCAGAAGGTGTAATGCTGCTGATTTACGATGTCTCTCCTCACTGTGTAAGGTTCCAGTGATTTATCTGCCCCTCACTCAATTTAGCAAACTACATTTCCTGCTCACAATATCACCTCAATCAAGACTGGAGAGAGAAAAACAGAGTGAATGACAAATTTGAGTAAACCTACGTTCTGTCTGCAAGCAAAAAAGACCCTGAGCTTCCAAGTTCCTGTCACTGCAACATCCCACTGTGTTCCCATAACTTCATTTCAGTCCATGGTCTGCTGCCGGACTCCCACATAGCACAGCGCAAGTTGGACGATCGGCACGTCATTTTCTACTGAGAGACCGTGCAACCTTCAGGACCCAACATCGGGTTCAATCATTTTAGACCATGTCCACCTTCTTTCACGTTGCTGTCCCACCTATACGTACTACCAGTTCCAAAGGTAGATGGTTACGCTGGAAAATCTCTCTCCCAGATGCACTAGACCTGCTGATTTTGTTCAGATATTTCTGTTTTTTTTTGGAGAACTTGTTCTGTTCTGATCGTCAGACTTCAGGAAGCGTGTGTTTGCACGAGAGGGTGTTCAGAGGAGATTTACCAAGGTGTTGTCAGGACTCGACCATTCCCACTGCGAAGATAGGCAGAAGTGAGGGCTGCAGGTGCTGGAGCTCAGAGTCGAACTTGTAGTGCTGGAAAAGCATAGCAGGTCAGGCAGCATCTGAAGAGCAGGAGAAGCAATGTTTCTGGCACAAACCACCGCCATTCCATTACGACCTGATGCGTGGAGGAAGAACGTCTCATATTCCGCCTTCAGACCATGCAACCACACGGGATAAATGTGTACTTAAACAGCTTCCTCATTTCACTTCTTTCCACATTATACCAGTCACAAGCCTCCAACTAGACACTGCTCTCTTGACCCGTCGATCAAACACCCCTCTGAACTATCACCTTCTCCCTCACCTTCATCCACCTGTCGCTTTCCCAGATACTTTATACCAACAGAACTCCCCTCCCACTTATATCTGGATAGGAACTGATTAACGTGCACCGAAAGGGGATAGATACATGTGATAGGAATACATTTCTTAGGGGAAGGGTTAATAACCAGGGATATAGCAAGAGAGAGTATATTCACAGAAGGATTTAGGAAGAATGCTTTCATCCTCAGAGTGTTGTTTGTCTGGAACTCACTGTTTGAACGTGTGGTAAAGCTCAGAATCATCAGAACATTTCCGGAATATTTAGCCGAACACTTGAGGAGCTAGCCCTTAATGACGAGGTATTGGAAAATGGGGCAAGGATAAACAGATTTTCGATGAAAGACTTGAAACTGTATCTTTGGGTGCAGCAAAATGGAGGCTAGCGCACCTCTGTGGCGAAATGAAAGATATTTCAGACTTCCACTGCGTTGTTAAGATTGTGATTCAAAATTTGTTTTTTTGAGTCCCACCAGATTCGGAGTTTAGAACATTGAACATACAACAATACAGCACAAAGTAGACCCTTCGCCCCTCGATATTGCACCAACCTGTGAACTATTCTCACTTCGTCTGCCGACATTATCCCAAAATCATCCATGTGCTAATCAATTTATTTCACATCTCAGCTGAATGAATGATTGTTCTACTGATTCATCGTCAATTCCACTCATCCGGAGTTCTCGTCTCTGCTACTGACCAGAGGACATTCCTCACCTTCTTGGGGGTGAGCTTTGAGGGAATCGTATCATTTGAAACATGATCAGTCCAGAATCGGCTGCTCATTCACAAAAGCCACTGCAAAAGCCCACTCTCTCTAAACACATTTCCCACCCACAGTTGCACAGAGTTTTTCGGTTTATTCACTGTCTTTTTCCCATTGGGTGACAGGTTGATGTTGATAGGTTGGGAAAAGATATTGATGTGTTTGGTCAGCCAAAATGATATCAAATGAAGGGGTAGCGCCGGCGGGTGAAATTGCCTCCTCTTGCTCCTCTCCCAGTCTGTGCTGTTTCTGATAGAGGAAATTAAACAATAACATTATGGGGACACCGTGAATCTACACCACGGAATACTAAGGACCTCCCCTTTATCCCAATGCTCTCACAGCTGGAATACACAGCTCCTGTTGCAGCTTTGATCAGACAGTGGAGGATTCTCCCAGGAGCTCTGTTAGAATGCATGCTCCTTCACACAGGTTTCCAACTGGACACATGGAGCAAACGGCCGTGTGGATATTGGGGATTCAGGGACAGATTTCCCCTTTGCTGGATTAGAGCTCTGGCCACGTTAATAAACATGAATTTATGTGATTCTGTATCTTATTATGAATTCTTATCATTTTACAACTCAAACTGAAATTCAATTTACTCTTGTTTAACTTTCTTTTATCTTTCGTATTCATGAAAACTGTGCAACATGTCCTCGGATGTAGGAATGGTGAAGAATGATGATGAGTGCAGTATGTTTCATATTGTCTGTATGAACTTTCAGAAGGAAGTTAGTGAAGTGTCTTTGAATCAAATTCTGTGCCGAATTGAAGCCAACCGAATGAAAAGCCCTGTGACAGCGATAATGTAACATTGTCTGTAAACAGGACAGCGACCCACGGAAACGCAGCTTTCAATCAAGTCTAATTTGCACAACATTTTTCTATGTCCCTTTCCAGAGCCTGGTGCTCCAATAGTCACAGGTCAGTTGCTCCTCCTCTGCCTTAACTTTAATTTCAGGATTGCAACAAAAGTAGAACAGGTTGGTCGAAGGTCCCAGAGGTACGAATAGCGCACGTTACAGGTTGGCGCTCTGCTGCCCCCGTGGAACAATTCATCATCACTTACCAGCGTGTGAAATGCTGCAGCTGTAAGTTCAATTAGTATCTGAAGCTGCTTTTCCTGATGTTGATCAGGGATCATTGGAGCACCAGACTGAAGTGAATTTGAAAAATAAAGTCGAATAAAGCAGCATTTATTGTAGTTTCTGATTTGTGGGATTATTCTGCACTTGGGAAATGTGTCAATTATCAGCCGGAAAGCTGCCCATATTCCCCAGGCGATTATCCATCTGTGGATCGAGAAACAGAGGTAATGTTTTAGCATGATGACAGTTTTCAAATCTTTTACCCTCCACTGTATACCATTCTTGGAAAGGCTGTTAAACCCGTTTCATATTATCCCATTTCTTGCAAGCTCGCACAGTTCATTAAACTGTTCGAAAGGAATTAGATTTATCTCTTTCGGTAGATGGAATGTTGTCAGTGAATCTGGGAAAGTCATAACAAATAGTTTTGCTGTTGTGCAGAACTGAGCGTTCAAACAGGAATAAGGATGAGTCTTTTTGCTGGGTTTTTCGCGCGGACGTTCGTAAGTATTAAATGGACTCAGTTCGTTCCTGGTCATTGTGACCAAATGTTCAAGGCAACAGATGGTAATGATGATGATGCTTGACATCTACAGGGCCATTCCTACTCATTAGAATCACCATTGTATTACAGATCAGGTGGGTAGGAGAGATGATGATCCTTATGGCAACCTGAGACAGTGCGACAATTTATCCCACGTTGTTAGTCTCACTCTATACCATAAACCAGTTAGCCAGCGGAGTGAGCGAACTGGCTTCCGTTTACTGCAAAGCTATAACAAACAAATCAGTATATTTACAATTTGTAGTAGTTCACGTAGAACCAGCTGCGACACCTTTCAACACCACCAGCTCTTCTTATACTTAACTTCTTCAGTTGCAGTTGTTATACAATTTCTTTCCAATGAACGCTAAACAATTCGTGAGTGTGCCACTTTTGCATCCCCATCCAAGCAGCCCAGAATCCCTGTCCCTGTTAAATTCGCTCCTTGTGTGTCTGCATGTGGCTTTTCAAATATTCTGGAATCAGCTTTTTTTTTCTGAAAAATCATCTCTGATTTCAATAACTCTCAGAATAAAACGCACCTGCTGTAAACTTATTTGTCGTTCCTCGCTGGTTTTGAAGCTCTAACGTTTAGTTATACACTCACATCAACGAGGGAATTTCCCTCCTATTTACCCTTACCAACCTCACATAAGCTGAAAAGCCTCCATTAGGACACAACTCAGTCATTCCTGATTTGTTCTGCTTATTCTTCATCTATCCCACCATCCCATTAAACCCCTTAATTACTTTTCACTTGGCTTTATCTCCCAGTAAATGAGACCAGGGTAGTTTTAATTAACGTACACCAGAGATTGCTCAAATCTCGGGCTCATAAGATTGACAGAGAGCGATGTTGAACGAAATAGACTGTCTTGGCAAATATGTTATGAAGTTGTGGGTGTAATGTACCTTAAAGGGTGCTGAAATTTCTGGCTAGCACAAGGAGTCCAGAACAAGGTAACAACATAACATTTGGTCGAAACAACTAACAGCTTTGTTACATGGATAAAAAAACAAATTCGAATTCGCCTAATCAGTTTAAATTATGCCCCAATCAAGTTTGAATATGGTATTTTAACAATGTTAAAATCAGTGAAACGATCCGACTGTTTGTGGAACAAATATCAGACATGTTGAACAGTTACTCAGATTGGCAAAGAACAGCAAAGAGAGCAGGAAAAAGTCCAACAGGTCTCCGAGAGGTGCCTATCTGGAGAAATAGATTGCATAGAAAAAAGCATCGACACCGACCTGGAGAGAAAATCTACAGAGGAAGATACAAAGAGAAGATTCGACAACAAGCTGGTTTTTAAATTTGAACATTTTTGTAAATATTAATGGGGTCGGGGTTGGGGAAGGCTTTTCAGACCAGTATTGTAGAGCAGAAGGTTAAAGACAGGTTTAGAGTAGTTGTAAGTTAATTATTCTCTGTAAAATGTAAAAAAGTAAGAAAGTTGTTATTTCTAACTTTAAATACTAATATTTGCCATAGTTCTTTGCCTCTTGAATTTTACCAGAACACAGCACGGGTTGAATGCTTTCTTTGTTGCTGGTTTACATTAGCAGATGAGTTTACCCCGTTATGTAATACCAGTTTCTGTGTTTGCTGTGTTTTTTCGCTCATTTGTGCATTTTGCCTCAGTAACGATTTTGTCCCCTCGATGCAAAAGTTCCGTGCTTTTGCTCAATTGTACAAAAGGTGCAGTGTGTCTAAGCAACAGGGCTCCCTACAATAACATCCGACGCTGGTTCAATCTTTCTATCCTGGTATTGATCTATGGAAGCAGCACTGCGCACTCTCCTCGAGTTTAGAAAATAATTCCCTCAAAGCTAATGTAACATCCCCGCATTCAAAGGGATTTCATTGCATAGCCTTCAATTCCTCACAGAATCCGATTTAACAAGTTTTGTCACGGAGTCATTTATTTGTTTGTGTTCAAATCATGTTAGCAAAGAGTCACCGTTGGAGAGTGCTGGTCCCATAAAACAGAAGTCAGACCACACTCTGTGAACTGTACTCTGCTGTTCATCATTTCACTAACAGCATCTATGCTCTGCAAAATTTTCACGCCTGTTTTAAGAAGCAAGATAAACAGTTCCTGGTTCCTACTTTTGATGTCACACAGACCAGGATTGTAAATGATGGAAACATTCACTGGTAGAGACTGTATGCTCTCCCAAATGCTTTTTCTCCCCAGCAGGTGGTAAGATGATGGTCTGAATCGCTTTCTTCTGTTCCCTGTCACTCTGGGATGATGTGAGCTGTGAAAACACTTCTCTGAGCTAGGGGTAACGTGGTAAAGTTTATACACATCAGGTGCAATGTGCCTGAGCGACAGGGCTTGCTGCGGTAACTTTCCGTGCTGATTCAGACAGCAGAGCACTCGCTGTGAATTCGAGAAGTACACAGACACTGTTCCCGATTACTGGCAGAGATTCTCTCTTTCCCAGCATTTCTGCACTTTCCTATCTGTCTCAGATGGAATTATTGGGACAAGGTTCCCAAAAGAATATGAGTTCCTGTGCATGCAAGATCTCCCTTTTGTACAGCTTTCCAGAATTTCCATAACTCCTACTCCCACTAGCCCCCTCCCCCGCTGCAGAAGCCCGTGTTTGATAGGGAGCTAAAGAGCGCATTCACCTTGCTCTCCCACAACACTGATTGCCAATAGAAGATGAGTTCGTCCAGCTGTCAGCGGAGGAAGTGCTAGCGCAGCTTTCTGGGAAACGCGAGTCAGAATGGCAAGGAGCTATTATTAAAACTCAGTGCTGCCTTCAATCCGAAACAAAAGAAAAAGCCTTTTTTTTTAAAAACAAAGAGACTCACTGACTTACAGATCACGTTTAAGGTGCGGTTCTGGCTGGTTGGTCTTGGGTGTGATATCGCCTCGGGTAGGAGAAGTGACACTTGAGCCCTGGAGTTTTGCTTCCGGTCCCATTTTTGACTCAGAAAGTATGATTTCGATGAGATCGAGGTCAGATCAAGATACTGAATCTTCAAGACACATACCAGCTGCTTCTTATAGGCGGTTACTAGACTGAGAAATGGATTTACTAACTTCAAAAGATGCTGATCCTGTTAATGTGGATCTTGCCGAGCGCACGTCCT
>NC_057717.1:13835937-13836225 GCF_004010195.1 Chiloscyllium plagiosum
AGGGCTAAAAAAGGTAGAGACAACTTTGAGAATTTAATGGATGGAGATCAGAGAGCATGAAATGTATGTAACATAATGTAAATGTGGTCAAATATTTAAAGCAGGCATTATGTCTCCTAGCGACAATTCAATTCCTTCTCATGAGGAAATAACTTTTGTTTGCAATCTTCGAGAAGATCAATTCCATTTACAATGTTTCACGTTGAATAATATGCAATACCTTTCAAATTCATGAATATTTTATATTCCATCTTATCCAGCTGGACGTTTTCATGAAAAGTCTTTTTT
>NC_057717.1:13836749-13840778 GCF_004010195.1 Chiloscyllium plagiosum
GGATTTAAATAGCTCTTGAGCAGAAGAAACTCTGACTCAAGCTTTTCTGGATCATTGACCAATGGTTTTGAATCTGAGACTCTATTTATTTATTTACTCAAAAGAGGGAATACCGCTGATTTAGTCACTTCAATCCTTGTGTTATGTGAAAGATCTATTTAGTTTACTTCCCAAACTTGCATGTTTCTGGTACAGCATTTCAAAACCACGTGAATAAAATCCCTCATTCTGTCTATCATCCCCATAAAACCGGTTTGTATCATTTCTAATGTTTTTACGCCTCAGTAAACCTCAACCCTGAGTTTCCTCATGCCTTTCTATACAGGAAATTGTGGCTGTGCCCTCTCTAATGTCTTTACTTTTTTGTTGGAGAGTGAGGGCAAAGATTACAAACAATGTTTGCACTGAGTTTGACTTTTAGATTTTACAGTTCCACTATGAACTCTTTGCTTTGTAATACAATTTCCCTATTCATAAATTCAAACAACATTCATTATTATCTAACCAGATCATGAACAACCTCGCCATAAAACCTTCTTTGTACTTCCAAGGAATTTGGGAAAAGGTTTGCAAGGCCAGCATCCCTAAATCCCCTTGACATGAGTGAGTCTCAGCTTTTCCTAAAGGTAACTGAGATTCAGTCACATCACAGTGGGGCTGCAGTCGTTTTCTGTGCAGACTGGTTGTGGACATGAAATACCCATTGCCAAAGACCACCGTGGATCTAAAATCAAAACTTTCCAAAAATTAATTATCATCTGTTGTTTATCATCTTTCTGTGTTCTTGTCTGGTTTGTTCGTGTGTCCCTGTATTAAATCCTACCCAACGTTTAATTTGTGAATGGAGACATTCCCCTCACCGCTGATGTTTGGAAACCCCATTCGACATTGAATGATTTTACTCATTTGCTCCCAGAGGACAATCGTCCCAGTACTGTGATGAATCCAATGAACATTCTCAACGCATCTTCAAAGCCAAGGATTCCCTTCTCCTAGTTGGGGATTGGTTCTTCATTGAACTCAATGTGTGTGCTCAATAAAAGCAAAACAATTGCAGCAAGATTTTCAGACAAAGATTTTGCAACCTGCTTGCATTAACGTTTGTCCCAACAGTTGCATTCCTTATTGTCGTTTGTTTGTGGATGATAGAATTTCCTGAATCTTTCTGTTTTTATTTCATATTGGCGGATGTTGCAGCTGTTTATAATAATAGTGATTTCTAGCGGCCACCAGAGAGCACGGTAGCTGATAATGTGAAATGAGACAGCAGTAAATATTGACCTCCGAATGAACGTGTCGCTGATTTGCAGTGATAACAGTGTGGCTGAGCTTCGTATTTATTTTGGAGGAGGACAGGTTGGTTCTAAGACGAGCGCTTAAAACCGAAGCAAGGGAAAAGGTATCAGATAACGAAGTTAGGGTAAGCTGAATTGAAGTGGAAAATTGCATCAGAGGATGGGGCAGTACAGCATCATCATGTCACTCAGACTGTAAAAGCCACGCAGAAGAAACAAAACACCTTCAGTGCAGGCACAATGACAGGTAAAGTGGGAAGGAAACAAAGCAAGACACAAAGATGGAATGCAACAATTTAATGTGAAAGGTTTCAGAATACATCCTTTGTTAAATGCTGACTGCCGTCTCCTTGGAAATTTGAATTTCTTGCAGTGTAACGGTAATATTTGCCTTGCTACAACACAGGCCAAGAGTCAAGGACACATTACCTTTTGTAAAAGTGTGGCCTTCTGAAAGCACGCTCCGGCCATCTACCAGAATTCATGACTTCAAAGATCTCCTCTGCGCTGTCCAACGTATTTGCTGTTCCTGTAGTCAGATCTCAATAGCTTTACCTTGTATCTTCCTCAACTCCCTGTTTCCCGTAAACACTTCAAATGTGAACAAATCAGCAGTATTTCCACTTTCCCTCATTGTTCGTAACTCCCTTGTTGAAAAAACGTGCAATTAACCAAGTTGCCTTCTCTGGCTCTCACTCTGGTTTAATCTGAATAGTGAAGTGCACTGTGTCTGATGGCAGGACACCCTGCAGGATTTTCAGACAGCGCCATCCTCCCTGTGACATGTACCTGCTGGGTAATATTCTGTTCTGTAGATGTGTCTTGGCTTTGCCAATATCACTGTTGTCTAGCTCCCTGCATTCTGTTGGTCGAATTGTGATTCCACTCCGAATCACAATGTGTCACAAACCACCTTAGCTGTGCTGTGTCTCCACAGGGATAAATGTGCTTCTGTTTTGGTATCATTCTCTTGCCTTCTCCCTGTAACTCTGCACACTTTTAGTTTCAACATAAACATCGAATTAGTTTTTAAATAACTTGATTGAAACTTTGTCTTTGTCAAGTCAGGCAATGTAAACAGACCCTAACTACTCCCTATGTGAAAACGTTTTTCCTCATGTACATTTTTCTTCTTTTACTTTTCGGCCTTCTGCTCTCCAAGGAGAAGTATCCCAACTTTCCAAATGACCTTTATTGTTGCTATTCCTCATACACCACACCATTCCCATCAACCTGTTCAGCGCTGTTTCTAATCATTTCACGTTCCCATTTCCTAAAGGTCAATATTCAGAACTGTGTGAACATCCAGATGGTGGATATATTCAGAGTGGGATTGTGTGTGTGAACATCCTGAAACATTTGTTTCGCTTTTACCACGTATGGTACTGTGTCATGCCCACTACAATGACACTTCTGACCCCAAAACACAAAGTTATTTCAAGGGGTGCAACTTCATAATTTGCACCTTTTTAATCTAACAGTTGATAGGGCGACCGGGCAAAAGTGAAATCTAACAACCAAGGCTCGAAGGCGACTTGAACTAAGAATTCCCACATGCCACTATTAACATAAGCTACGAAGCGAAGATAATACCACTAGACACTCTTGCATTTCCAACACCAAACCAGCTGAGAGTCACTCTGATCCAACTACATCCCACTTTGCTCTCGGATTTCGAAGCAGCAAAGAGTTTCAAGAATATCACCTACTCATTCCCTCTCCTTGTTCGCGGGATGGTGCTGTTTATCCCTTCTGTTTGGACCAAGCTGTGTCAATTGGCAGATTATTCATCTATTTCCATCCACCTGCAGGTAGTGTGAGGGGTGGCAAGCGCGAATACGCTCTAAAGCTCTCTCTCAACGGTACAACCACGTCCCTCAAGTGCTGGAAATCAGCAACTTGCTCCCAATATCATTTATCTGAGAGAGCGACAAAGATGTTGTGATAGTGGGAAATATAGAAATGTTCTCCCAATACTCTTCCCTCAGGTAAATTCATGTGAGGGCATTTTTGTGCAGACTGTTTGGTGTTCAGAATCCATCTTCACACAGCAATCCTGCAGAGAAGTTTTTTCTAATACGGACATCTGTTTCTTTGCTGCAATCGGGCAGCAGTTAGCATCTGAGCCCCAACTGTCCGAGATGAAGAGAATCCGAGTAAAACCCTCACTCACTGAGAGCCATTCCCACAGCCCTGAGCAGCAGGCTGCAGATAATCTAACTTGGAAGGAGGGTTAAAGATAAGACATTGTTTCACCCTCAGCCACTCTGTCCCAGAAACAGGAGGAGGGACAGCATCAATGCGTGGCGTCACTCACGCGCCGGCAGAAGCCGTTCAGCCCATGAGTCCACTTCGACTCTGTGTCACCTGTATATCTCTGTGGTTATTCATAATTGGTGATGTATGTCCTAATAATGCGGAACTGTACATGTGTCGTAATGCTGTCTCCAACAAGATGATCCAATTGCCATTCACGGCTTTTCATTTCACAGGGAGGACATTGCTGTGTGAAACAGCGTGGGGAATAAATGCAGGGCGTCATGCGCACAGAGCACTCTGCAACTGATATATCTTACTTATACGAGTTCATTCCCAGCTCGGGCAAGTGATTTTGCGAATCAGATCAGAAAAGACAGATAGAGAACAGGAAAAGAGCTTCCAGACATTCACAAGTGTGTTTCCTCACCTGTGGAGAAAGTGAGGTCTGCAGATGCTGGAGATCAGAGCTGAAAAT
>NC_057717.1:13842387-13850045 GCF_004010195.1 Chiloscyllium plagiosum
CAAAAGTAGGAACCAGGAACTGTTTATCTTGCTTCTTAAAACAGGCGTAGAAATTTTGCAGAGCATAGATGCTGTTAGTGAAATGATGAACAGCAGAGTACAGTTCACAGAGTGTGGTCTGACCTCTGTTTTATGGGACCAGCACTCTCCAACCGTGACCCTTTGCTCACATGATTTGAACACAAACAAATAAATGACTCAGTGACAAAACTTGTTAAATCGGATTCTGTGAGGAATTGAAGGCGATGCAATGAAATCCCCTTGAATGCGGGGATGTTACATTAGCTTTGAGGGAATTATTTTCTAAACTCGAGGACAGTGCGCAGTGCTGCTTCCATGGATCAATACCAGGATAGATAGATTGAATCAGCGTCGGATGTTATTGTAGGGAGCCCTATTGCTTAGACACACTGCACCTTTTGTACAATGGAGCACAAGCACGAAACTTTTGCATCGAGGGGACAAAATCGTTACTGAGGCAAAATGCACAAATGAGCGAAACAACACAGCAACCACAGAAACTGATATTACATAACGGGGTAAACTCATCTTCTAATGTAAACCAGCAACACAGAAAGCATTCAACCCGTGCTGTATTCTGTTAAAATTCAAGAGGCAAAGAACTATGGCAAATATTAGTATTTAAAGTTAAAAATAACAATTTTATTTCTTTTTTACATTTCAGAGAATAATTAACTTACAACTACTTACAATTCCTTTCTCTAAACCTGTCTTTAACCTTCTGCTCTACAATACTGGTCTGAAAAGCCTTCCCCAACCCGACCCCATTAATATTTACAAAAATGTTCAAATTTAAAAACCAGCTTGTTGTCGAATCTTCTCTTTGTATCTTCCTCTGTAGCTTTTCTCTCCAGGTCGGTGTCGATGCTTTTTTCTATGCAATCTATTTCTCCAGATAGGCACCTCTCGGAGATCTGACTAGCATCCGATACCTGTTGGACTTTTGCCTGCTCTCTTTGCTGTTCTTTGCCAATCTGAGTAGCTGTCTGATATTTGTTCCACAAACAGTCGGATCGTTTCACTGATTTTAACATTGTTAAAATACCATATTCAAACTTGATTGGGGCATAATTTAAACTGATTAGTCGAATTCGAATTTGTTTTTTTATCCATGTAACAAAGCTGTTAGTTATTTCGACCAAATGTTATGTTGTTAGCTTGTTCTGGACTCCTTGTGCTAGCCAGAAATTTCAGCACCCTTTAAGCTACACCCACAACTTCATAACACTGATATTTGCCAAGACAGTCTATTTCGTTCAACATCGCTCGCTGTCAATCTCATGAGCCCGAGATTTGAGCAATCTCTGGTGTACGTTAATTAAAACTACCCTGGTCTCATTTACTGGGAGATAAAGCCAAGTGAAAAGTAATTAAGGGGTTCAATGGGATGGTGGGATAGATGAAGAATAAGCAGAACAAATCAGGAATGACTGAGTTGTGTCCAAATGGAGGTTTTTCAGCTTATGTGAGGTTGGTAAGGGTAAATAGGAGGGAAATTCCCTCGTTGAGGTGGGTGTATAACTAAAGGTTGGAGCTTCAAAGCCAGCGAGGAACTACAAAGAAGTTTACAGCAGGTGCTTTTTATTCTGAGAGTTATTGAAATCAGAGATGATTTTTCAGAAAGAAAAAAAATAGAAGCTGATTCCAGAATATTTGAAAAGCCACATTCAGGCACACAAGGAGCGAATTTAACAGGGACAGGGATTCTGGGCTGCTTGGATGGGGATGCAAAAGTGGCACACTCACGAATTGTTTAGCGTTCATTGGAAAGAAATTGTGTAACAACTGCAACTGAAGAAGTTAAGTATAAGAAGAGCTGGTGGTGTTGAAAGGTGTCGCGGCTGGTTCTACGTGAACTACTACAAATTGTAAATATACTGATTGTTTGTAATAGCTTTGCAGTAAACGGAAGCCAGTTAGCTCACTCCTCTGGCTAACTGGTTTATGGTATAGAGTGAGACTAACAACGTGGGATAAATTGTCGCACTGTCTCAGGTTGCCATAAGGATCATCATCTCTCCTACCCACCTGATCTGTAATACAATGGTGATTCTAATGAGTAGGAATGGTGTCAAGCATCATCATCATTGCCATCTGTTGCCTTGAACATTTGGTCACAATGACCAGGAACGAACTGAGTCCATTTAATACTCACGAACCTCCGCACGAAAAACCCAGCAAAAAGACTCGTCCTTATTCCTGTTTGAACGCTCTGTTCTGCACACCGCCCCGCCGAAGCGCAACCCACCCATACCCCTTAACTAACATTACGGGCAATTTAGCATGGCCAATTCCCCTGACCTGCACATCTTTGGACAGTGGGAGGAAACCGGAGCACCCAGAGGAAATCCACCCAGACACGGGGAGAATGTGCAAACTCCACACAGTCAGTCGCCTGAGGCGGGAATTGAACGCGGGTCTCTGGCGCTGTGAGGCAGCAGTGCTAACCACTGTGCAACCGTGCCGCCCACGGGTTGAGGAAGCACAGCAGGTCAGGCAGTATCCGAGCTGCAGGAAATATTCACGCTTTGGGCAAAAGCCCTTCATCAGAAATAAGGCTGGGAGCGTCGAGAGTTGAGAGATAAATGGGAAGGGGTGGTGCTGGGGAGAATTCAGTTTAGAGTGCCATAGGTGGATGGAGGTGGGGACAAAGATGATAGATCGAGAAGAGGGTGTAACGGGTAGGTGGGAAAGAAGATAGACAGGCAAGACGGGTGAGTAAGACGGTGCCAAGCTGGAAGATTGGAAATAGAGTAAGGTGGGGGGGGGGGGGCAATGAGGAAACTGGTGAAATCCACATTGTTGCCATGGGGTTATAGGTTCCCGAGGCGTTCTTCCACCAGACGTCGCGTGGTGAGGGAGTGGTAGTGGAGGAGGCTCAGGACCTTCATACCCTCGGTAGAGCGGGGGTAGTGGAAGTATTCGGTCACGGGGCATTGCGTTTGATTGTTGCGGGTGTCCTGGAGATGTTCTCCGAAGCACTCTGCGGGAAGGTGTCCTGTAGCCCTAATGTAGCGGTGACCACATCGGGAGAAATGGATACAACAAACGACATGTGTGGTAGTGCAGTTGAAACTTTGTTGGATGTGGCAGGCTCCTTTGGGGCATTGGACAGAGGTGGAGGGGTGTGCGCGCAGGTTTTGCAATTTCTGCAGTGGCAGAGGAAGGTCCTCGGATGGGAGGGTGGGTCGTTGGAGGGCGTGGACTTGACTAGGTATTTGTGAATAGAACCGTCTTATTTCAAAGTGGATAGGGGTGGGGAGGGAAAAATATCCCAGGAGGTCAGTGTTACTGACTTTATTTACTAACCCATTGATTTTCACAGCTATCTGGATTGCACCTCCACCCACCCCACCTTCTGCAGAAATGCTACCCTGCCTTTCCAATTCCTCTGCCTCCACCCCATATGCTCCCAAAGGACCAGTTCCAACACAGAACACACCAGATCCCCTTCATCTTGAAAGACAGAGCTTCCCCTCCCATGGGGTTGAAATGCCCTCCAATACATCTGATCCATGCCCCACACTTCCGCCCACGAACAATACACCTCCAACCACAAAAAGGACAGAACCCCCTGGTCCTCAGCTTCCATCCCACCAACCTCCACATAAATCACATCATCCGCTGACAAATTCGCCACATCTAAACGGACACCACCACCAGGGATATATGTCCCTCCCCATGCCTATCCACTTTCTCCAAAGACCATTCTCTCCGCAACTACCTAATCAAGACCACAACCTCCAATGATCCACCCTTTCCACGGCATCTTCCCCTGCCACCGCAGGAATTGTAAAACCTGCACCCATATGTTTCCCTCTCACCTCGTCCAAGGTGCCAATGGAGCCTTCAACGTCCATCAAAGGTTCACCTGCACTTACACACATGTCATTTATTGCGTCCGTTGCTCCAGATGTGGTCTCCTTTAAATTGGGGAGATCGGATGTCTTCTCACAGAGCACTTCAGAGAACACCTCCAGGATACCCACAAGAATCAACCCCACTGCTTCTTGTCCAAATATTTCAACTCCCCCTCCCATCACTCGACGTAATGCAGGTCCTGGGCCTCCTCCATCGCCAGTGCCTCACCACCCGATGCCTGGATGAAGAAACCCTTATCCTCTGCCTTAGGACCCTTCAACCCCATGGCATCAATGTGCACATCATCAGTTTTCTCATTCCCATTCCTCCCACCTTACCTCAGTTTCAACCTTCCAGCTCAACACCGTCCTCCTGACTTGTCCCACCTGTGTATCTTCATCCCCACCTATCCGCTCCACATTCTTCTGTGACATATCACCTTCACCCCCTCCTCCATCCACTTACTGCACGCTCAGCTACCTTCTCCACAGCCCCACTCCTCCCATTTGTCTCTCCACTTCATTAGCTCCCAGTCTCATTCGTGATGATGGGCGTTTGCCTGAAACATCGATTTTTCCTCCTCCTCAGATGCTGCCGGACCCGCTGTGCTTCTCCAGGACCACTCTAATCTTGAGGGAATCAGGTGATTCAGAGGGTTTTTGGATATTTGCTGTTGTCGACCACAGGCTGTGTAGGATAGTAGAAATTTTGCAGTTTAGGGAACAGCAAAAAGACTGAGCACAAGTCTGGTCACTGCATGAATCAACATTTTTTAAAATTGTCAGATAAAAGATGGAGGGTTAAGTATACAACTTCGCCCATCAAGACCACTTCACGACTCAATTAGTTTATCACTGATACCTCTCCAAGTCAGGGTGCTATGTGCCTTAGTGGGTAACTTGCAAACGGTGGCGTTTCAATGCATCATCCTTGTAGATGTTGAGCTTTGAAGGTTCTGTCAAAAATGCCAGGATGACTTACTCCAGTGCATCTTGTAGTTCGTGCACTCTGCTGCAATTGTGCCTTTGCAGTGATGGGAATGAATATTCAAGAATTGAAGAGCGTACAATCAAGTGACTGCATTATCGTGGAGGGTGTCCAGTTCTTTAAGTGTAATTGAAGCTACACCCATCTAGGCAAATGGAGAGAGTTCTGTTCCACATCACAATTGTGCCTTGCAAACTATGCAGGCTTCACAGAGGCAAGAGTTAAGTTTGTAAACAAAAATATCGACCAACGCACAAGTTTCTGTTGTCAAAGTGATTACATAGACAGTCTCAGTCCGTTTTTTCTTAAATACTAGCACCGCGGACGATTACACGAGGGTTAGGTTACAGTAAAGCCACTGAATGTCAATGGGATATGATTATATTCTCATTTGTAAGAGTTCCCATTAAGGCATTTAGTCCTTGTGTGGACCAATCCGATTCCTATCCTTATCTGATTTCAAGTTCCAATTCCTGTCTTTGCCTGAACTTTCAACTGTTGCCTCTCATAAATGTCTCCACCTGCCTTAATAATATGCAAGGATGTTGTAGTGGGCAGCAGATATTTATGAACATGTTGCCAACATTGGATAAAGTGGAGCTTTTTGGAAAGATTGGTTAGGCTGGGATTAATCTCCTTGAAGCAAAGGAGGCGGGGAGGGGGGAGGAGAGAGAGCTCTATAATCACGTAATAACATTTATAAACGTTAAATATTCATGGGATTTTGACAGGGTAGATACGGACATGTGGTTTCCCTCTGGTGTGAGGACATAATCTCAGAATTAGATTTTGCCTACTTAATTCGGAAATGAAGAGTAATTTCTTTGCTCAGGGGCAAGCGAATCTGTGGAACTCTTTCCCGAAACCGCTGTGGAGGCTGAGTTTTTGTGTATTTTTAATCTGTGCCAGACATATATTTAATCAGAAAGACGATGAAGCTTTGTCGAGGCAATGCAGGAAAATGGAGTTGAAGCTTATCAGATCAGCCATGAGTTCATTGAATGTTGGAGCAGTCACAACGGTCTGAATGGCCGACTTCCACTACTGCATCATTTGGTCTAACACCTTCTTTTATTGATAAGTTTAGAATTCCGACGGGATAGGATGAAGCGATCGAGAAGGTTTATCAAACTGATCAAACAGATCAGGAACTAGCCTCATAAGCTCATGAAGAAGAAATGTGCACCTGGCTAATTAATACGGCGATGTATAGTGCTATGGTTTTAATTGGTCTTTTTGTTGGTATTGCGATAGTGAAGTGTATTATTGCTAAAATATTAACTTCTAACGACAATATTGGTCCACCCAGAAAATGCTTCTTCTCCACTTAGATGAAGACGAGGAAACACCATTGCCTGACCTTGGTTCCCCTTCGGAGAAAAAGGAAGTAATGCAGTCTTTTACTGCCATAATGATTTGTTCCATGCCTTTATGATGTGGCCATAGAATGACCAAAGGGGGGGGGGGATGAGGATCTAAAATTTGAATTTAGTTTATTGCTTGAAGCAATAATTATATGTGGATTTTTGCTGAACACAAATTTTTTTCAATTTAAAAGATAACGATGAAGTGGTTGAGAATAGTGATTGAACCCTGTGAACTTGTACTGATGATTTGCAGAATTAAGCTGAAATTCTAAGATAAAAGAACAACAGAGTTTGCATAAAATGAATACTGACACATTAATTGACCATTTGAAATAACCTTGAACTCTTGCCATGGCATGACAATTTATGTAAATAAGATTTTCTTTTCCAAGCAATTAACATTGGATTAACATGTTGTCAACCTTGCCTCCATATTACAGTTGGTTGGACATTTTTGTAATTAAGAACTCTTTCCCAGGAATTATCATTGGATTGACTTGCTGCAAATCATGTCATCATATTATATTTGATTAGTGTTTCTTGTAATTAAGGCTGTAGTATTTCTTTAAAAAACTGTAAATAATGCTCAATAAACTAAGGACACGTGCTTTTTGGACAGACCGCATTCGTTGGTTCTTTTGACCGATCTCGAACCAAAAGGCCCCTCTTGAGGGGTCTAAGAACTTCAAGACCTGGAGGCAACAAATGACAATGGACACACCACAAATGGATATATGCAGAAGCTGTGATTGTTAAAGAAAATTGGTGAACCTTATATTGTTGGCAACATTGTGATCACGCTGGAGGATGGTTCGCGGTATGATTCACACAGCAAAAAGTTGTGGAAGAATGAAAGGTTCGTTTCATTGCAGAAGTTTTCTGCGGTTCCATTTCCAATTGACTGTTTGAAATACTGGTCAGTGAGGAGTGTTACGTTAAAACAGTAATTCACAATACCACTGGATAAATTATTGCTTCCGTTCTCTCCTTATTTGTTTCTACTTCATTCGATGTAAATTCCTAGAAAGTCAAGATGGAATGAAAGGAGGAAAGAAAAGTTGCATTCATTTTCATTATCCCAATTTAACTTACAACAGAATCGAAATGCTTTATTTCGACTTTGATGTAGTTTCAATTATTCGTGAACCTCCAATACAGTGCAAGACAAGAGCAACGTACTCCATCCCATGTTAACCAAAGAATATAAGACACAAAGGAAGACCACATCTGTGTTTAATGGAAGGAGAAATCAAGTAGGATTCGAACCCACATGTACTCAATGAATTACCAACCCACCAGTTTAAGCTCTTGGCCACTTAATGGGCTGATAAAACGGGCTGCCATGTGATACATCAAGAGTATGTATGGTGAAGGTGGGGATGAGAAATTCCCTGAGCAGAATCGAATCCACACCATTATGTT
>NC_057717.1:13853804-13858888 GCF_004010195.1 Chiloscyllium plagiosum
AGGTTTAACAAGGCCAGCTTTCGACCTTCTACTCTCCAAGGAAAACTGTCCCAATTTTCCAAATAACCTTTATTGTTGATATTCCTCAGATACCAGACCATTCCCATAAACTTGTTCAGCGCTGTTTCCAATCCTTTCCCGTCCCCACTTCCTAAAGGTTCAAACCCAGAACTGTGCAAACATCCAGATGGTGGAATTATTCAGAGTGGGATTGTGGGGGTGAACATCCTGAAACACTTGTTTCAGTTTCACCGCATGTGGTACTGTGCCATGCTCACTACCATGATACTTATTACCCCTGAACTCAACGTTATTTCAAGGGGTGCTACTTCATGATTTACACCTTGGTTTTATCAAACAGTTGATAGGGCGACCGAGCAAAGTGAAATCAAGCAACCAAGACTCGATAGCGACCTGAAGTAAGAAATTCTCACATGCCAGTATTAACTCAATCTACTAAGCGACGATCATGCTCCTAGACAAGTGACATTCTTACGTTTCCAACACCAAACCAGCTCAAAGTCGCTCATATCTAACTACATTACACTTTGCTCTCGGATTTCTAAGCTCCAAAGAGTTTCAAGAATATTGCCTTCTTATTCCGTCTCCTTGTTCACGGGACAGTGCTGTTTATCTCTTCTGCTTGGACTCCATCGGCAGAGTATTCAGCTATTTCCCTCCAATGGTAGGCAGTGTGAAGGGAGGCAAGCGTGGATGTGCTCTCAAGCTTGCTCTGATCGACACAGCCAGTTCCATCAAGTGCTGGAAATCAGCAAGTTTGTTTGGGAACTTCCTGCAAATGTCATTTATCTGAGAGTTGTCTCTTAGGAAAGACAGAATGTACTCCGGATTCTCTACCCTAGGTAAATTCATGTGAGGGCATTTTTTGTGCAGCCTGTTTGCTGTTCAGAATCCATCTTCACAGCAATCCTGCAGGAAGGCTTTGTAACAGTGACATCAGTTTCTATGCTGCAATCGTGCAGCAGTTAACATCTGTCCCAGATGAAGAGAATGCGAATTATACCCTCAGTCACTGAGAGTCATCCCCACGGCCCTGAGCTGCGGGGCTGCAGACAGTCTAACGCGGAAGAGAGGGTTAAAATGAAACATTGTTTCACCATCTCTGTCCCAGGGACAGGAGGAGGGGCAGCATCAACGTGTGGCGTCACTCACGCGCCGGCAGAAGCTGTTCAACCCATCGAGTCCTGGGCGACTCTCTGTAGCTTGTATATCTCTGTGGTTATTCATAATTGGCGATCTATGTCCTAATAATGCGGAACTGTGTTAGTGTCATAATGCTGTCTCCAACAAATTGATCGAATTGTCACTCACGGCTTTACATTTCACGGGGAGGACACAGCTGTTCGAACCAGCGTAGGGAATAACTGCAGGGCGTCATGCGCATAGAGCACTCTACAACTGATATACCTCACCTTCACCAGTTTATTCCCAGCTCTGGCAAATGGTTTTGCGAATCAGATCAGAGCAAACCGACAGAGAACAGGAAAAGAGTTTCCAGACCTTCACAAGCGTGTTTCCTCACCTGTGTAAATTTAGCGGGTGTATCAGTACGAAATATTCATTTCAGATACATTGAGTGAAAGGAAGCGGAAAGTGAAACAACATGCAATACGTAGAATGGAGCTATGTTATATAGGAACACTAGCGGAGACAGTACAAACACTGAAACCTGGAATTGTCAACAGAGGATGTTTTCAATCCATTAATTTCGGGGTTATGAGCCCAATACGCTCCCGCTGGGCTGCTCTGTTAGCGCTGACCACAGCAGTTTCCCGCAGTCTTCAGCTTTCGTCTGGCGTGTGGCATGGCAATCAGTGTCGTGGGAGAGAAACGTGAACGCGCTCTTCAGCTCCATATGAAACACGGGTTTGGGGTTCGGGGAGGCGGCTAGAGGGAGTGGGAGTTATGCAAATTCTGGAAAGCTGTACAAAAGGGAGATTGCACATGCACAGGAACCCATCTTCTTTTGGGAACCTTGTGCAAATAACGCCATCTGAAACAGAATATTCTGAAGCAGAACTGCAGGGAAAGAGAGAGTCTCTCCCAGTCATCGGGAACTGTGTCTGTGTCCTCCTCGAAGTTACAGCAAGGGCTCTGCTGTCTGAATCAGCATGGGATGTTACTGCAGCATATCCTGTCGCTTAGGCGCACTGCACCTGATATGTATAAGCTTTATCACGTTACCCCAAGCTCAGAGAATAAATGTCACAGCTCACATCATCCCAGAGTGACAGGGAACAGAAGAAATCGTTTCAGACCATCATCTTTACACCCCTGGGAAGAAAACGGATGTCGGAGTGCAGACAATCTCGACTAGTGCTGTTGTTGTTGTCTGTGTGACAACAAGAGCAGGTACCAGGAAATGTTTATCTTGCTTCTTGAAGCTTTGCAGAGCATAGACACATCTATCTGCTGTTAGTGAAATGATGAACAGCAGAGTACAGTTCACAGAGTATGGTTAGCCCTCTGGGTTATGGCTCAGCACTCTCCAACTGTGACCCTCTGCTCACAGGATTTGAACACAAACAAATGACTCAGTGACAAATTCTGTTGAAACAGATTCTGTGAGGAATTGAAAGCGATGGAATGAAAAGCCGCTTGAGAGCGGGATGTAACATTATCTGTGAAGGGATTGTTTTCCAGAATGGAGGAGACTGCACAGTGCTGTTTCCATGGGTCGATATCAGGATAGATAGATTGAAACAGCGTCGGATGTCATTGTAGGGAGCCCTGTCGCTTAGACACACTGCACCTTTTGTACAATGGTGCAAAAGCACGGACCTTTTCTGTAGAGAGGACAACTTCAAAATCGTTAATGCGGCAAAATTCACAAATATGTGAAACAACAAAGCAACCACAGAAATTGGTGTTACGTGACGGGGTAAACCCCTCTGCAAATGTAAACCGACAAAACAGAAAGAATACAGTACGGGGTGAATCCTGTTAAAATTCAAGAGGCAAAGAACTACTCCAAAAATCACTATTTAAAGTTAAAAATAACAACTTTTTTTAACATTTGACAGAGAATAATCAACTTATAACTTATTCACGAGAGAAGAAGAAAAGGATAGCCAACTCCCATTCCTAGACGTGATGGTACAGAGAACACCAAACGGAGAATTCACTACAAGGGTATACAAGAAAGGCACACACACAGACCAAGTCCTAACCTATGAAAGTAACCACCCCAACACACACAAACGAAGCTGCATCAGGACACTATTCAAAAGGGCCACAACACACTGCAGTACACCAGAACTGCAAAAAGAAGAAGAGGAACACCTATACAAGGTATTCGCCAAAAACGGATACCCGCGCAACTTCATCAACAGATGCCTAAGAGAAAGACCACAGAAGAGGACATACCACAACCAAAAGGACTAGCCACACTACCATACATCAGGAGCATCTCGGAACTGACAGCCTGACTACTGCAACCCCTAGGACTCATAACGGCACACAAACCAACAGCCACGCTCAGACAACAACTCACCAGAACGAAGGACCGGTACCCAACATGAGCAAAACGAATGTAGTGTACAAAATACCATGCAAGGACTGCACAAAACACTATATAGGACAAACAGGAAGACAGCTAACAATCCGCATACATGAACATCAACTAGCCACGAAACGACACGACCAGCTATCCTTAGTAGCCACACACGCAGACAACAAGCAACATGAATTCGACTGGGACAACACTACTATCATAGGGCAAGCCAGACAGAGAACAGCCAGGGAATTCCTAGAGGCATGGCATTCATCCACAAACTCCATCAACAAACACATCGACCTGGACCCATTATACCAACCACTACAGCGGACAGCTGAAACTGACAACCGGAAGCGGCAGGGACAGACCACTATAAACATCAAAGAAGTGCTTCGCAGGAGGCTCCCAAGCACTGATGATGTCGCCTAGCCAGGGTACGAAACGTTTGCAACAAAAACTTCCAGCTCGGCGAACAGAACCACAACAACGAGCACCCGAGCTACAAATCTTCGCACAAACTTTGAAAACTTATAACTACTTATAACTCATTTCTCTAAACCTTGTGTTCTACAATACCTTCCCCAACCCCGACCCCATTAACATTTACAAAAAAAAAATCAATTTACAAACCAGCTTGTTGTCGAATCTTCTCTTTGTATCTTTCTCTGTAGATTTTTTCTCCAGGTCGGGGTTGATGCTTCTTTTGTATGCAATCTATTTCTGCAGATAGGCACCTCTTGGAGATTTTACTAACATCCTACATTAGTTGGTCTTTTAGCTGCTCTCTTTGCTGTTCTTTGCCGCTCGGGGAACTATTCAAAATGTCCGATATTTGTTTCACAAAACGTCGGATCGTTTCATTGGTTTTAACATTGTAAAAATACCACATTCAAACTTGATTGGGTCATAATTGAAACTGATTGGCCGAATTCGCATTTGTTTTTTGTATCCATGTAACACAGCTCTTAGTTGTTTCGACCTAATGTTATGTTGTTACCTTGTTCCGGACTCCTTGCGCTAGCCAGACATTTCAGCGCCACTAAAAGTACACACACCCGGTTATGTATATCTTACAATATTAATTGATTCCTCACTGTGTTACTTCAACACACGTTGAGAAGAAATAAAAATTAGAACAACAGTGTGTGACTGAGAATTGACCCAATGTTGCTGCAGCCAACCGATTCAGCTGTAAGTAAAATAGCCCACACCTTTCCTGTGCCAGTAATGAGACTGCATAGCATAGTGGTAAGTTTTAATGAGTTGAATTAGACCCAGCATCATTTCTCAGGACGAACTTTACTGGGATATAAAGACATGATGAAATAGACGGGGGTTGGAGTGTGGAATATAGTTAGGAAGGATATGGCCAGAGTTCCCTTGATACAAAATCGTTAGAGATGACGGAAATGAGGTTTACTGGGATATAAAGTCACGAGAAAAGAAAAGAAGGGATTTAATTGGATGGCGGAATAGACGAAGAATCACGCGACAAAAATCAGGAATGACTGATTTGTGTCCTAATGGAGCTTTTCCAGCTGATGTGAGGTTGGAAATGATAAATAGG
>NC_057717.1:13860109-13861093 GCF_004010195.1 Chiloscyllium plagiosum
GTGACAACATTCAATCTACCCAAAGAAATAAATCTAATTCCTTGCGAACGGTTTAATGAGCTGTGTGAGTTTGCAGCAAACAGGATTATATGAAACGAGTTTAAGAGCCTTTTCAAGAATGTAATCCAGTGCAGTGTTAGAGATTTGAAAAAGGTAATCAAGCTAAAATATCATCTCTGTTTCTCGATCCACAGATGGATAATTACTTGGGGAATATGTGCAGTTTTATGGTTAACAATTGATACCTTTCCCAGATCAGAAACTGGAGTTTTAGAATAGATGCTGCTTTATTCGACATTATTCTTCAACTATGCTTCAGTCTGATGCTGCAATAATTCCTGATTAACGTCAGTAAAAACAGCTTTAGATAACGATTGGAATTACAGCTGCGGCGTTTTTACACGCTGTTAAGGACCAAACGCTGATCAGTTGCTCCACTGGAGCCGCCGGCAACAAGCCGATAACGTGCCCTACTCGTACTTCTGGCACCTTCGACCCGCCTGTTCTACTTTTGCTGTGGTTCTGAAATTACAGCTAAGGCAGAGGAGGAGGAACTGATATGGACCTGTGACTTTTCGAGCATCAGGTTCAGGAAATGGGACATAGAAAAACGTTGTGCAAAATAGAGTTGATTAAAAACTGGGTTTCTGTGGGTCACTGCGTTGTTTACAGACAATGTTATATTATCGCTGTCACAGGACTTCTCATTTGGTCTGCTTCAATTTGGCACAGAATTCGATTCAACGAAACGTCACTATCTTCTTTCATTCGATTCAACGAAACGTCACTATCTTCTTTCTGCATGTTCCTACAGACAACAAGAAATATACTGCACTCATCACCAATATTCAACATGGTTACATCCAAGGACATGTTGTACAGTTTTCATGAATACTGAAGATATCAGAATGTTATGCAAGAGTAAATTGAATTTCAGTTTAAATTGTAAAGTGACAAAAATCCAGAGTAAGATCCAGAATGCCC
>NC_057717.1:13862052-13863544 GCF_004010195.1 Chiloscyllium plagiosum
AGGCAGCATCCGAGGAGCTGGAGAATCGATGTTTCGGGCATAAGCCATTCGTCAGGAATGAGACTTTTGGGTGGGGTTTGAGGGAGGGGAATGGGGTTAGTGGTCAGGTAGCTGGGAAAGAGATAGGTGGATGAAGGTGAGGGAGAAGGTGGTAGTTCAGAGGGGGATTGTTAGCCGGGTCCAGAGAGCAGTGCCTAGTTGGAGGCTTTGGACTGGGATAATGTGGGGGGAGGTGAAATGAGTAAGCTGTTAAAATACACATTTATCCCGTGTGGTTGTAGGGTCCTAAGGTAGAATATGAGACGTTCTTCCTCCAGGCATCGGCTGGTAATGGAATGGCAGTAGCTTGTGCCCTCAGATGCTGTCTGACGTGCTGTGCTCTTCCAGTACTACACTTTAGACTCTGAGCTCCAGCACCTGCACACCTCACTTTCGCTTATCTTCGCAGGGGGAATGGTCAGACACCACCTTGGTAAATCTCCTCTGATCACGTTCCCGTGCAATCACACGTTTCCTGAAGGCTGGAGATCAGAACAGAACAAAATTATCCAAAGAAAAGCAGAAATATCTGAACAAAATCAACAGGTCTAGTGGATCTGAGGAGAGATATTCGAGTCAAACGATCCGCCTTTGGAGCGAATGGTATGCGTAGGTGGAGCAGGGTCTAAAATGATTGAACTCAATGTTGGGGACTGAAGATTGCACGGTCTCTCAGTAGGAAATGACGTGCTGCTCTTCCAACTCACGCTGTGCTATGCGGGATCTCTGCAGCACACCAAACTGACATGGAGGCATGGGAACACAGTGGGATGTTGCAATGAGAGGAACCTGGAAGCTCAGGGTCTTAGTTTGCTTGCCGACAGAACGTAGGTGTACTCATGTTTGTCACCCGCTTTGTTTTTCTCTCCACAGTCTCGATGATACCACATTCTGAGCAGGAAATGCAGTTTTCTAAATTGAGTGATGGGCAGATAAATCAGTGGAACCTTACACAGTGTGGGGAGACATCATAAACGAGCAGCATTACACCTTCTGGGATTTCGTGTAATGGTGCCAAGTGGGGAAGTGCTAGGGGTCAAGGAGGATTGGACGATGGTGTACAGAGAGCAATTGTCCTGCATAGTGCCGGTATTCAGTGGTGTGGGCCAGTGGGGAAAGGGCAGTAGAATGTATATCTTTCTGAGCTACCTGCTATAAGTAAACACCTCACTACGGAGTAAAAGTATCAAATGATTTTCATTTCAACAACTGCACCAGGTGCAGCTTGAGAAGTTATGTGTTTGCACTGTCACTGTCACCATGTCTCCCCGGGAGCAGTAGTACTCCCCCACGCTGATTCAGACAACACTGTTCTTCCTGTGACATGTCCCTTCGAGAATGGAAGGACAGGTATCAATAATCCGTACTTGGAACGGAGTATCTGTATTGCTCAATAACAATTGCTTAACTATCCTAACTCCTTTTCAAATCACTTGACCCACATCCTTGTATG
>NC_057717.1:13866875-13867937 GCF_004010195.1 Chiloscyllium plagiosum
TATACCCATCCAAATGCCTTTGAAATGTTACAATTGTACTAGCCTCCACCACTTCTTTAGGCAGCTCATTCCATACATGCACCACCTTCTATATGAAAACGTAGCCCCTTAGGTATCTTTTATATCTTTCCATTTTCAACCTAAACCTATGCCCTCTAGTTCTGGACTCTCCGAGCCCAGGGAAAAGATTTTGTCTGTATATCCAAGCACGTGAAATGCTGAGGCTGTGAGTGCTTCTGTTCAAATGCAAGGGTGGAAGGCATATTGGTCTCAATTTATTACATTATTAAGATTGAGCAGCAGCATTAACCCGCACTGAGAATTGTCTCAGAGGAAGCGCGCTGGAGCCTTTAGTGAGACGTCGACGTATTAAAGGCATTCTAAGAGATTGTCCTTAACAAAGCGATATTTTGTTGCTTTGACAGTAAGAACTGCTTTTGCTCACATCGTCTCCACATCAGTCTGTTGCTCCAGTAAACACTCCAATCCAGCGTACATTGCTTCCATTCCAACACAGAAACGCGTCCTATTCTCTCTCCATCTGGGATAATCTGAATTGAGAACGTCATTCTTTGAATGGAGAAATGCAGCAGGGAGTTGTTCTTGCAGCGGCGTTCTATTGGGCGAGTAATTTTTGGAGACTGGAACGTGGCAGCAGCTGTTCGATGAATAAAATCTGGAAAACAAACCCAATCTCAGGAACAGAGACAATAACTTTAAAAGCTGAAAACTCATTCGTTCATGTCCCTTCGAAAGGGGAATCTGCCGACCGTAACGAGTCCTGTCAACATGTGACTCCAGACCCACGACAATGTGGTTCCCCCATGAATGCCCTCTGACTCAGTTCAAGATGAATTAAGAATGAACAAGAAATGGTCTTCAGACCAATGATAGCCACATTCCATGGGAGAATAAGGAATAATAAAAATACATGAACAACGGGGAAAATGGGAATCGTGTCTGTGTGGACTCGAATTTAACTGATATCCAAACTAAATAGATACAAGGATACCCGCAGCGCCAAGAAGTCAGGTCTATGGGGTGACTGCAGGAAGGGATTCA
>NC_057717.1:13868437-13871225 GCF_004010195.1 Chiloscyllium plagiosum
CATGGCAACAGGATGCCTGGAGGAAGAGCGCCTCACCTTCTGCCTAGGAACCCTCCAACCACAAGGGATGAATGCAGATTCCTCTAGCTTCCTCATTTCCCCTTCCCCCATCTTTTCTCAGTCCCAACCCTCAGACTCAGCACCTCCATCTTGACTTGCAATCTTCTTGCCGACCTCTCCGCCCCCACCCCTTCTCCGGCCTATCACCCTCACCTTAACCTCCTTCCAGCTATCGCATTCCCAAACGCCCCTCCCCCAAGTCCCTCCTCCCTACCTTTTATCTTAGCCTGCTTAGCACACCCTCCTCATTCCTGAAGAAGGGCTTATGCCCGAAACGTCGTTTCTCCTGCTGCCTGACCTGCTGCGCTTTTCCAGCAACACATTTTTAAGCTCTGATCTCCAGCATCTGCAGTCCTCACTTTTTCCACCGCCACTTCCAGTTTGGTATTCGCGGCTGTACCACAAAGTTTGTCTGATTCTGCTTCCAGGAACTGGAGTGATGTGCCTGAGTGCAGCAATGTGTACTTCCTTGTGTGGGGAAGAAACTGTTATTAACACATTGTTAATAACACATTGTTATTGAAACATACATTGCACCAATATCCCGCACCATCCCCGAACCTTTTTTTTCTAGAAATCTATCAAACTCATTCTTCAACATGCAGTATTCGATGGAACCACCACAGCGTCTGGTGATATCGAATTTAAAGATTCAGCTAATTCTGAATTCACACATGTCTGCAGTCGCTCACGTAATATTCCTGCTGTGTATCTGCTTCTCTTCCTAACGCATCCTCTGTCATTGTAATTACTGCTGTTTTTAAACGCGGGTATTTGCATGACTCAGTGTGGTTTGAATGTTAAAATATTCTGCATTGTGGCCACAGTAAGATCGTTCGAATCCGAGTCACTGCATTTCACTCCTTGTGATTAATGCTGAAGAAACACAGAAAGGAATCAGTTGATTTTACATGAAGGCATTCTCTGAGATTTTGTCTCATCTCTGCGAGTCATATATCAGGATCCAGACTCACCATTCTCGGAGAATTCCCTACCTCCCGCAATCAGTTACCTCCTTTTAGTTCCCCGTCCCATTTCCCTTACAATCACTTTCACATTCACCTCCTTCAGTCTGTGTTGCTGTGCTCACTGTTACAAGGTGACTATGCCCAAATCTTACCATCGGGACGTTCAAACGAATTGATCCATTTCGATACCGCAGTTGTGAGCTCAATCCACAGGGCGCAGCTTTTACTGACATGGACCAGCGATTACTGAAACATCAGGCTCAGGAAAAGTGCACAGGAAAACATTGAGGAAAATAAACTTTATTCAAAAAACACCAGTTTCTGTCGACTTTCGCATCATTTATTTCACTTGTTCATTCGGCTCTAGCGAGACTATTGTGTGTAGTTATGCAGGGGAGATTTGCCAGGATATTGTCTGGCTGAAGAAGAGAGATTGGACAAACTGGAGTTGTTTTTCTTAGAGCAGAGGAGATTGAGAGGGGCATGATTAAGATGTACAAAAGTACTGAGGGATATGAATAGCGTAGACTGAAATACATGTTGCGCTTTGATGGAGATTTCAATCACGGGAGGCCATCGACTTAAGGTCAGAAGCGGAAAGATTAGAGTGAACGCGTGGAAAAACGTTTTCAAACAGTGGGTGGTTGAAATGGGGAACACAGTGTATGCAAGGGTCGGAGAGGCAGCAATCCACATAACTTTTTGAAGTATTCAAATGTGAATTTGTGATGTCAAGACATACAAGAATGTGAGTCAAATGATTTGAAAAGGAGTTAGCAATTGTTATTGAGCAATACAGATACTCCGTTCCAAGTACGGATTATTGATACCTGTCCTTCCATTCTCGAAGGGACATGTCACAGGAAGAACTGTGCTGTCTGAATCACCCGGGGAGACAGGATGACAGTGACAGTGCAAACACGTAACTTCTCAAGCTGCACCTGGTGCAGTTGTTGAAATGAAAATCATTTGATACTTTTGCTCCGTAGTGAGGTGTTTACTTATAGCAGGTAGCTCAGGAAGATATACATTCTACTGCCCTTTCCCCACTGGCCCACACCACTGAATACCGGCACTATGCAGGACAATTGCTCTCTGGACACCATCGTCCAATCCTCCTTGATCCCCAGCACTTCCCCACTTGGCACCAATACACGAAATCCCAGAAGGTGTAATGCTGCTCGTTTATGATGTCTCCCCTCACTGTGTAAGGTTCCACTGATTTATCTGCCCATCACTCAATTTAGCAAACTGCATTTCCTGCTCAGAATGTGGTCTCATCGAGACTGTGGAGAGAAAAACAAAGCGGGTGACAAACATGAGTACACCTACGTTCTGTCGGCAAGCAAACTAAGACCCTGAGCTTCCAGGTTCCTGTCACTGCAACATCCCACTGTGTTCCCATGCCTCCATGTCAGTTTGGTGTGCTGCAGAGCTCCCGCAGAGCACAGCGCGAGTTGGAAGAGCAGCACGTCATTTCCTACTGAGAGACCGTGCAATCTTCAGTCCCCAACATTGAGTTCAATAATTTTAGACTCTGCTCCACCTACACATACCATTCGTTCCAAAGGCGGATCGTTTCGCTCGAATATCTCTCCTCAGATCCACTGGACCTGTTGATTTTGTTCAGATATTTCTGCTTTTCTTTGGATAATTTCGTTCTGTTCTGATCGCCAGCCTTCAGGAAACGTGTGATTGCACGGGAACGTGGTCAGAGGAGATTTACCAAGGTGGTGTCTGACCATTCCCATTCCCCCTGC
>NC_057717.1:13871435-13878297 GCF_004010195.1 Chiloscyllium plagiosum
CCTCCCTCAAACCCCACACAAAAGTCTCATTCCTGACGAATGACTTATGCCCGAAACATCGATTCTCCAGCTCCTCGGATGCTGCCTGACCGGCTGTGCTTTTTTAAAAGCACTACACTCTCGTCACTGCAAAGATAGATGAGTTCGATTGGGGCTCTTAATCTGAGACCGGAGAAATCTGAGAGAGGAATTGATTAACGTGCACAGAAAGGGAATAGGAACGTGTGGCAGGAATAAAATTCAAATGGGAAAGGTTAATAACCAGGGATATAGATGAAACGCTAGAGAGAGGATGTTCAGAGAAGATTTAGGGAGAAAGTTTGCATCCTGAGAGTGTTGTTTATCCGGAACTCACTGTGTGAACGTATGGTAAATCTAAGAGTCCTCAGAACACTTCAGGAATATTTAGCCGAACACTTGAGGAGCTAGAGCATGTACGGATAAGGACCAGGTACTGGAAAGTGGGACGAGGATAAATAGATGTTTGATGAAAGACTTGAACACCGTAACGTTGGGTGCAGTAAAATGTAGGCTAGCTCACCTCTGTGGCACAATGAAAGTCGTGTTGGACTTCTACTGCATTGTTAAGATTGTGATTCTAAGTTTGTGGGTTTGAGTCCCACCAGAATCGGAGTTTAGTTCAGATTTCAGCTGAATCAATGATTGTTCTGCTGACTCATCATCAGTTTCCATCGTCTGGGGTTCTCGTCCCCGCTACTGACCAGAGAAGATTCCTCGCCTTCTTAGTGGTGAGTTTTGAGGGAATCGCATCATTTGAAACATGATCAGTCCAGAATACGCTGCTCATTCACAAAACCAACTGCTGAAGCCCACTGTCTTGAAACACATTTCCCTCCCACGGTTGCACAGAGTTTTTCGGTTTATTCAGTGTCTTTTTCCTTTTGGACGACAGGTTGATGTGGATTGGCTGGGAAAAGACATTGACGTGTTCGGTCAGCCATAATGATATCAAATGGCGGGATAGCGCTTGCGCGTGAAATGGCCCCCTCCTATTCCTCTCTGTGCTGTTTCTGACAGAGGGTTTTAAACAATAACATGATGAGGACCCTGTGAATCGACAACACGGTATCTCAAGGTCCTCCCCTTTATCCCACTGCTCTCACAGCTGGAATACAAAGCTCCTGTGGAGGATTCTCCCAGGCGCTCTGTCAACCTGCATGTTCCTTCACACAGGTTTCCAACTGGACACATAGAGCGAACGGCTGTGTGGATATTGGGGATTCAGGGGCAGATTTCCCCTTTGCCTGGCTAGAGTTCTGGCCACAGTGATAATCATGAATTTCGGGCATTCTAGATCTTACTCTGGATTTTTATCACTTTACAATTTAAACTGAAATTCAATTTACTCTTGCATAACATTCTGATATCTTCAGTATTCATGAAAACTGTACAACATGTCCTTGGATGTAACCATGTTGAATATTGATGATGAGTGCAGTATATTTCTTGTTGTCTGTAGGAACATGCAGAAGGAAGATAGTGAAGTTTCGTTGAATCGAATTCTGTGCCAAATTGAAGCAGACCGAATGAGAAGTCCTGTGACAGCGATAATATAACATTGTCTGTAAACAACGCAGCGACCCACAGAAACCCAGTTTTCAATCAAGTCTATTTTGCACAACGTTTTTCTATGTCCCATTTCCTGAACCTGATGCTCGAAAAGTCACAGGTCCATATCAGTTCCTCCTCCTCTGCCTTAGCTATAATTTCAGAACCACAGCAAAAGTAGAACAGGCGGGTCGAAGGTCCCAGAAGTAGGGCACGTTATCGGCTTGTTGCCGGCGGCTCCAGTGGAGCAACTGATCAGCGCTTGGTCCTGAACAGCGTGTAAAAACACCGCAGCTGTAATTCCAATCGTTATCTAAAGCTGCTTTTACTGACGTTAATCAAGAATTATTGCAGCATCAGACTGAAGCATAGTTGAAGAATAATGTCGAATAAAGCAGCATCTATTCTAAAACTCCAGTTTCTGATTTGGGAAAGGTATCAATTGTTAACCATAAAACTGCACATATTCCCCAAGTAATTATCCATCTGTGGATCGAGAAACAGAGATGATATTTTAGCTTGATTACCTTTTTCAAATCTCTAACACTGCATTGGATTACATTCTTGAAAAGGCTGTTAAACTCGTTTCATATAATCCTGTTTGCTGTAAACTCACACAGCTCATTCAACCGTTCGAAAGGAATTAGATTTATTTCTTTGGGTAGATTGAATGTTGTCACCGAATCTGGTAAAGTCATGACAAATAGTTTTGATGCTGTGTGGAACAAAGGGTTCAAACAGGAATAAGGATGAGTCTTGTCGCTGGATTTTTCGGACGGAGATGAGTGAGTATTAAAAGGAATCAGTCCCGTTCCTGGTCATTGTGACCAAATGTTCAAGGCAACAGATGGCAATGATAATGCTGCTTGACATCGACAGGTCCATTCCTACTCACTAGAATCACATTGTATTACAGATCACGTGAGCGGAGGAGATGATGATCCTTATGGTAACCTGAGACAGTGCGACAATTAATCCCACGTTGTTAGTCTCACTCTGTACCATAAACCAGTTAGCCAGCGGACTGAGCTAAGGCATCCATTTAATGAAAAGCTAAAACAAGAGCTCAGTACATTAACAGTCTGAAGTAGTTCACGTCGAACCAGCTGCTACACCTTTCAACCCCACCAGATCTTCTTACACTTAACATGTTCAGTTGCAGGTATTTAGCAATTTCTTTCCAATGAACGTTGAACAATTTGTGAGTGCATCCATTTTGCCTCCCCATTCAGGCAGTTCAGAATCCCTGTCCCTGTTAAATTCGCTCCTTGTGTGTCTGCACGTGGCCTTTCAAATATGCTGGAATCATCTTCTAACATGTTTTCTTTTGCTGAAAAATCATGTCCGATTTCAATAACTCTCAGAATAAAAAGTACCTGCTGTAAACTTCTTTGTCGTTCCTCACTGATATTGAAACTCTAACCTTTAGTTATACATTCACCTGAACGAGGGAATTTTCCTCCTATTTATCATTTCCAACCTCACATCAGCTGGAAAAGCTCCATTAGGACACAAATCAGCCATTCCTGATTTGTGTCGCGTGATTCTTCGTCTATTCCACCATCCAATTAAATCCCTTCTTTTCTTTTCTCGTGACTTTATATCCCAGTAAACCTCATTTCCGTCATCTCGAACGATTTTGTATCAAGGGAACTCTGGCCATTCCTTCCTAACTATATTCCACACTCCAACCCCCGTCTATTTCATCATATCTTTATATCCCAGTAAATTCCGTCCTGAGAAATGATGCTGGGTCTAATTCAACTCATTAAAACTTACCACTATGCTATGCAGACTCATTACTGGCACAGGAAAGGTGTGGGTTATTTTACTTACAGCTGAATCGGTTGGCTGCAGCAACATTGGGTCAAATCGCAGTCACACACTGTTGTTCTAATTTTTATTTCTTCTCAACGTGTGTTGAAGTAACACAGTGATGAATCAATTAATATTGTAAGACATACATAACTGGGTGTGTGTACTTTTAATGGCGCTGAAATGTCTGGCCAGCGCAAGGAGTCCAGAACAAGGTAACAACATAACATTAGGTCGAAACAACTAAAAGCTGTGTTACATGGATACAAAAAACAAATGCGAATTCGGCCAATCAGTTTCAATTATGACCCAATCAAGTTTGAATGTGGTATTTTTACAATGTTAAAACCAATGAAACGATCCGACGTTTTGTCAAATAAATATAGGACATTTTGAATAGTTCCCAGAGCGGCAAAGAACAGCAAATAGAGCAGACAAAAGACCAACTAATGGAGGATGTTAGTAAAATCTCCAAGAGGTGCCTATCTGCAGAAATAGATTGCATACAAAAGAAGCATCAACACCGACCTGGAGAAAAAATCTACAGAGAAAGATACGAAGAGAAGATTCGACAACAAGCTGGTTTGTAAATTGATTTATTTTGTAAATGTTAATGGGGTCGGGGTTGGGGAAGGTATTGTGAAACACAAGGTTTAGAGAAATGAGTTATAAGTAGTTATAAGTTGATTATTCTCTGTCAAATGTTAAAAAAAAGTTGTTATTTTTAACTTTAAATAGTGATTTTTGGAGTAGTTCTTTGCCTCTTGAATTTTAACAGGATTCACCCCGTACTGTATTCTTTCCGTTTTGTCGGTTTACATTTGCAGAGGGGTTTACCCCGTCACGTAACACCAATTTCCTTGGTTGCTTTGTTGTTTCACACATTTGTGAATTTTGCCGCATTAACGATTTTGAAGTTGTCCCCTCTACAGAAAAGGTCCGTGCTTTTGCACCATTGTACAAAAGGTGCAGTGTGTCTAAGCGACAGGGCTCCGTACAATGACATCCGACGCTGTTTCAATCTATCTATCCTGATATCGACCCATGGAAACAGCACTGTGCAGTCTCCTCCATTCTGGAAAACAATCCCTTCACAGATAATGTTACATCCCGCTCTCAAGCGGCTTTTCATTCCATCGCTTTCAATTCCTCACAGAATCCGTTTCAACAGAATTTGTCACTGAGTCATTTGTTTGTGTTCAAATCCTGTGAGCAGAGGGTCACAGTTGGAGAGTGCTGAGCCATAACCCAGAGGACTAACCATACTCAGTGAAATGATGAACAGCAGAGTACAGTTCACAAACAGCAGGTAGATGTGTCTATGCTCTGCAAAGCTTCACGCCTGTTTTAAGAAGCAAGATAAACATTTCCTGGTACCTGCTCTTGTTGTCACACAGACAACAACAACAGCACTAGTCGAGATTGTCTGCACTCCGACATCCGTTTTCTTCCCAGGGGTGTAAAGATGATGGTCTGAAACGATTTCTTCTGTTCCCTGTCACTCTGGGATGATGTGAGCTGTGAAATTTATTCTCTGAGCTTGGGGTAACGTGATAAAGCTTATACATATCAGGTGCAGTGCGCCTGAGCGACAGGATATGCTGCAGTAACATCCCATGCTGATTCAGACAGCAGACCCCTTGCTGAAACTTCGAGGAGGACACAGACACAGTTCCCGATGACTGGGAGAGACTCTCTCTTTCCCTGCAGTTCTGCTTCAGAATGTTCTGTTTCAGATGGCGTTATTTGCACAAGGTTCCCAAAAGAAGATGGGTTCCTGTGCATGTGCAATCTCCCTTTTGTACAGCTTTCCAGAATTTGCATAACTCCCACTCCCTCTCGCCGCCTCCCCGATCCCCAAACGCGTGTTTCATATGGAGCTAAAGAGCGCGTTCACGTTTCTCTCCCACGACACTGATTGCCATGCCACACGCCAGACGAAAAGCTGAAGACTGCGGGAAACTGCTGTGGTCAGCGCTAACAGAGCAGCCCAGCGGGAGCGTATTGGGCTCATAACCCCGAAATTAATGGATTGAAAACATCCTTTGCTCGTTGACAATTCCAGGTTTCAGTGTTTGTACTGTCTCCGCTTGTGTTCCTATATAACATAGCTCCATTCTACGTATTGCATGTTGTTTCACTTTCCGCTTCCTTTCACTCAATGTATCTGAAATGAATATTTCGTACTGATACACCCGCCAAATTTACACAGGTGAGGAAACACACTTGTGAAGGTCTGGAAGCTCTTTTCCTGTTCTCTGTCGGTCTGCTCTGATCTGATTCGCAAATTCATTTGCCAGAGCTGGGAATAAATTGGTGAAGGTGAGCGATATCAGTTGTAGAGTGCTCTATGCGCATGACGCCCTGCAGTTATTCCTTACGCTGGTTCGAACAGCTGTGTCCTCCCCGTGAAATGTAAAGCCGTGAGTGACAATTGGATCAACTTGTTGGAGACAGCATTATGACACTAACACAGTTCCGCATTATTAGGGCATAGATCGCCAATTATGAATAACCACAGACACAGACCATATACAAGCTACAGAGAGTCGTCCAGGACTCGATGGGTTGAACAGCTTCTGTCGGCGCGTGAGTGACGCCACACGTTGATGCTGCCCCTCCTCCTATCCCTGGGACAGAGTGGCTGATGGTGAAACAATGTTTCATTTTAACCCTCCCTTCCGTCTGCAGCCCCGCAGCTCAGGGCCGTGGGGATGACTCTCAGTGACTGAGGGTATAATTCGCATTCTCTTCATCTGGGACTGGTGTTAACTGCTGCCCGATTGCAGCATAGAAACCGATGTCACTGTTACAAAGCCTTCCTGCAGGATTGCTGTGAAGATGGATTCTGAACAGCAAACAGGCTGCACAAAAATGCCCTCACATGAATTTACCTAGGGTAGAGAATCCGGAGTACATTCTGTCTTTCCTAACAGACAACTCTCAGATAAATGACATTTGCAGGAAGTTCCCAAACAAACTTGCTGATTTCCAGCACTTGATGGAATTGGTTGTGCCGATCAGAGCAAGCTTGAGAGCACATCCACGCTTGCCTCCCTTCACACTGCCTGCCATTGGAGGGAAATAGCTGAATACTCTGCCGATGGAGTCCAAGCGGAAGAGATAAACAGCACTGTCCCGTGAACAAGGAGACGGAATAAGAAGGCAATATTCTTGAAACTCTTTGGAGCTTAGAAATCCGAGAGCAAAGTGTAATGTAATTAGATCTGAGCGACTTTGAGCTGGTTTGGTGTTGGAAACGTAAGAATGTCTCTTGTCTAGGGGCATGATCGTCGCTTAGTAGATTGGGTTAATACTGGCATGTGAGAATTTCTTCCTTCAGGTCGCCATCGAGTCTTGGTTGCTTGATTTCACTTTGCTCGGTCGCCCTATCAACTGTTTGATAAAACCAAGGTGTAAATCATGAAGTTGCACCCCTTGAAATAACGTTGAGTTCAGGGGTAATAAGTATCATGGT
>NC_057717.1:13878565-13882742 GCF_004010195.1 Chiloscyllium plagiosum
GTTTATGTTGAAAGTAAAAGTGTGGAGAATTACAGGGAGAAGGCAAGAGAATGATACCAAAAGAGAAACACATTTATCTCTTGGAGAGCCAGCACAGCTAAGGTTAATGGTGACACATTTGTGATTCTGAGTGGAATCATAGTTCGACCAACAGAATGTAGGGAGTTAAACAACGGTGATATTGGCAAAGCCGGGACACATCTACACAACAGAATCTTAGCCAGCACGTACATGTCACAGGGAGGATGGCGCTGCCTGATAATCCTGCAGGGTGTCCTGCGGATCAGACACAGCACCCTTCATTACTCAGAGAAGGTCATGGTTCTGTAGCGTGGCCAAGCAGCTGAAGCAGCAGGATTCAGGTTCCAATTTGGCAGGTGGCGGAGGTTTGAATTCCACTGCTACAATGTCGTCGCATCAGCTGCAGCGTGTTAAAGTGCCGTTTTCAAAGGACAACTGCGGGTCTGTCTCTTGGAGAGTACACTTCAGTGTGGGAGAGTGCAGATTTTCTCCAAAGGGTCAGTGTCCGTGCTGTCATGACGTGTTCGCCTTCCACACAGGAAATCGCGGGCTCAATCAACTCTCCTGCTGCTGTTTTGTTCCAGGCAAGTTGAGTTTTCACTGGAACCGAATGGAGACTGTTGTTTCATTGCTGTTGTGAAACAAAGTCCTGCGGTGACTCTCATCGTCGTTATTTGGTTTTCTGGCGCAAGGGAAAATTATTCCAATGAATTGCGATGTCATATGTTCTTAAATTTCTTCTATTTCCTTCTTTTCTGTCCTGGAGACATCGGAAGGGAAAGCTAATCTAATCGAGAATGTGATTGATGAAATTGACTTTCTGTGGCCCATTCTTATTATGTTCTTTCTTTCTCTCTTTTCAGCACTTTCTGGGAAGTGGTAGTGCACTAAGCTCCTGTATGCTTGAAAGAATAATTTGGAATTGCCCTGCTGTTAGTTGTGACATTAGTTTATGGCTCATGCCCACGGACTGTCTCAAATTCTGCATTCATGCTTCGCTGTGTCTGAAAATGCATTTGGTTTGTCATTTTTGTTTGTGTTCCGTGTTAAATCGTGACTGTTTTGCCATTCGCTCAATACATTTCGAGATAACACAGTTTGTGAGATAATTTCCAGCAGCAAAAATCCTCAACTGAGGATCCGGGAATATTTCACGAAGTATGGTCAGTCGGGACAAAAGTAAGGAAGTCTTTCAGTTCTGCAGGTTTTCACAATGCTACCTTTCCGTTGAACAGTCGAATAGACTTAACTATTGCACCACAACGAGCGATGGCAAGCCCCGCTAATAGTAATCCTTTAAAGGGGGTGTAAGCAACACAACGTTATTGAAGTACACAGCATGGCAACAGAGTCTTCGATGTATCTCGTCCATGCTGACCACATCGCCAAATTTAAACAAGTGCCATTTCCCAGCATTTTGCTTCCAGTGCAGATTGTTTCTATAGTGTAGTGGTTGTCACATGCGCCTCACGCTCGAAAGGTTCCCAGTTTGAAACTGGGCAGAAACAGCCCTGGTGAAACGTTGTTAAGTGTTTCTCCAACCTGCTTCTGAACATATGCCATTCTGTTTAAGAGTGTAGTTCCCGCGTTCTAATCCTTCCACAAAAAACAGGAACACATTTGCATTCCTTGCGCAGATGGCCCATTTCAAAGCCAAAGAGAAAGCTGATGTTCTGGTGTCACGATGCACCATGGATTCCTAATGTAGCCCCTCTGTCAAATGTACCCCCAAGTTCTCTCTGACAGGCCTCATTTGGAAGCTGTCTGCCGTTATTCAACGTGCGAGAATTAGCACCAGAAGTCCTGAATCATGTCTTTGCACGTCAGCGGCTCATTCCGTCAGCAACAGCAATGAATGAATTTACACTCTCAGAGGAACCTCTGGACTTATGCTGTCATAGCGTCACTAATAGTAAGGTGTGCCCCGAGATCTAAGCCATGTTGGAAGTGGGAATTCGGAAATAACAGCCAGGCTACCGAATGCCATTGCATCCATTTGGTTTTCTTTAAATCATAGATGAGCAGGAACATGTAAACGGGGAGGGGAAGGGGAGGGGGAAGCGGGATAACAAAGTGAGGCAGTTGCAGCTCTGGTGAAACTCCTTATTTATGATTCACTCAACAACAAGAGACGTGAAGGTGACTCAGGCGTGAGAGCTCTTCACATCGAGAACAAAAAGCACTCAAGTGCAATTAGCACCTCTTTGACAACTTATGGGGTGGGGGATGGGGTAATCTCCTTTTGACTTCTGTAAATATGTTCAGAAGCTGCCTTTTGCATTGACGTGAACAGAAACTGCATCTCTTTTAAGCACCATGGAATTTTATGAAAATTACTGAGTCCCTTCCCATCGATTCCCACACAGGTTTCCAACTCAGTTGGCAGCCATGTCGCTCATGTCCAGGTGGAGACATCTCTGCAGCAAGTTGCATGGTTAATGTAACAGACAAGGAAAGTGCCAACTCGTACTGGCACCGAGGTATGAGCATGCTGACATTGTGAATTGTCTTCTCGGATTGTACTGCTACCGCAGCGTTTCAGGTAGAAAACATTCTTTGTGACGCTTATTCTGCAAAATAGTCCCAGTGACTGAAACTATGCTGCACGGTTTGATGTGGAATACGGCCTGCTCAGCTTTGTGCATTTTCCCTGTAGTCCGGTGTGATTCGTGTTCTGTGTAAATATGAAAATTGATCTGTTTCGACCAATGGGCGAAATCATTTACTAAAACAAGAATCGACATTCCAGTAATGTCAAGGTTATTTTTACAAATCATGACGGAACATACATTTTCACACTCGCATATACATTTGTAGCTGAAAAGAGTCTCAGAAGATATATTCAATTTTCCATTGATTTTTGTGTGGTTTGATGGGTTACCTTTATCTGTTGCGAAATTGATCTTGTAGTCGGGCATATCCCAGCTGCGATGCGAGCAGGACAGGGATAACGGAACACAATTGAAAATGTATGAAAATAGATGGCACGCTTTTGGGTGTTACTGTGGCCGAGCGGTCTAAGGACCTGGAACCAGGTTCCGGTCTCTAAATGGGCGTCGCTTCCAATGCCACCAATGCCATTTCTGTGGGCCAACAACAAAGCTGCAGCGTGTTTAAGTGTCGTGTTCAAAGCAAACAAAAAAACCCAGAACTGGTGGGTGTGCTTCTTGGAGAATTAACTGCGGTGTGGGAGAATGCAGACTCTCTCAAAGGGATCAGTGTCCATGTTGTCATGATCGTGTTCGCCTCCCACACGATAAATCGTAGGCTCAAGCATCTCGATTGTTGCTGTTTTGTTCCAGACAAGTTGAGTTTTTACTGGAACCGAAGAGAGACTGTTATTTCATCGCTGTAATGAAACAAAGTTCTACGGTGATTCGACTCGCCATTATTTTCTGTTTTGGCGAATGAGAAAATAATTCCAATGAATTTCGATGTCATATGTTCTTAAATTTCTCCCTTTTCCTTCATATCTGTCCTGGAGACGGCGGAAGGGAAAGGTAATCTGATCGAGAATGTGGTTGGTGAAATTCACTTTTTTATGGCCCATTCTTTTTGTGTTCTTTCTTTCTCTCTTTTCAGCATTGTCTGGGAAGTGGTGGTGCACTCAGGCTCCAGTATGTTTGCAAGAGCAGTCTGGAATTCCCCTGCTGTCAGTTGTGAGATTAGTATATGGCTCACGCTCCTGGTTGTGCCAGCCAGAAGCTACCCTCGCCTTTCCTGACCCTCTCCGCTCCTCATATCAACTACCCCTTCATCCTCCACCCATTCTCTGGTGGGTGCTGTTGCCAGGCCGTTTTGTTTGTCAATTTCACCGCCCATCTTCCACCCCCCGGAACAAGCATCAACATATCCTCCACTCATGAACTCACATCTAGAGCTCAACTCCCCACTAACCATGACTGGCAGATACGTAGTCAGACCACAGGGTGTTGCAACAGACGTGCAACTCAGCGCAGAGGAGGCCGCACTGGTCTGCAAACACCCTTTATAATTAAGAGTACGTGGCACCTCAAAGATCTCACAACCATGATAGGGTGTGTCGCACAACTATCAATACATTTCACATCATTTGCGCAAGACACAAACCCCTTAATAGAGCTTACACTGATTGGACAGGGCGAGTTTTGTGTGCGCTGTGCCCCCGCATTACAAC
>NC_057717.1:13883274-13889988 GCF_004010195.1 Chiloscyllium plagiosum
GACCCTACTAAAACATTTAAATCCTGGAACCTGCAACAGCCAATCCTGTCCCTGTTCTAGCCATGTCTCCGTAATAGCCACAACATCGAAGTCCCAGGTGCCAACCCACGCTGCAAGTTCACCTACCTTATTTCGTATACTTCTTGCATTGTACTGCTACCGCGGCTTTTCAGGTAGAGAACATTCTTTGTGACGCTTATTCTGCAAAACAGACACAGAGACTGAAACTATGCTGTATGGTATGATGTGCAACACAGCCTGCTCAGCTTTGTGCATTTTCCCTGCAGTCCGGTGTGTTTCGTGTTCTGTGTAAATGTGAAAGTTGATCTGTTTCGACCAATGGGCGAAATCATTTACTAAAGCAAGAATCGACATTCCAGTAATGTCATGGTTATTTTATCAAATCATGACCGAACATACATTCTCACACTCGCATATACATTTGTAGTTGAAAAGAGTCTCAGAAGATAGATTCAACTTTCCGTTGATTTTTGTGTGGTTTGATGGGCTACCTTTATCTGTTGCGAAATTGATCTTGTAGTCGGGCATAACCCAGCTGCGATGCGAGCAGGACAGGGATCACGGAGCACAATTGAAAATGTATGAAAATAGAGGGCACGCTTCCGGGTGTTACCGTGGCCGAGCGGTCTAAGGCGCTGGAACCAGGTTCCGGTCTCTAAGGGGGTGTCGCTTCCAATCCCACCAATGCCATTTCTGTGGGCCAACAACAAAGCTGCAGCGTGTTTAAGTGCCGTGTTCAAAGCAAACAAAAAACCCCAGAACTGGTGGGTTTGCTACTTGGAGAATTAACTGCGGTGTGGGAGAGTACAGACTTTCTCAAAGGGATCAGTGTCCATGTTGTCATGATCGTGTTCGCCGCCCACACGATAAATCGTAGACTCAAGCATCTCTACTGCTGCTGTTTTGTTCCAGACAAGTTGAGTTTTCACTGGAACCGAAGAGAGACTGTTATTTCATTGCTGTAGTGAAACAAAGTTCTACGGTGACTCGACTCGCCATTATTTTCTGATTTGGCGAATGAGAAAATTATTCCAATGAATTTCGATGTCATATGTTCTTAAATTTCTCCCATTTCCTTAATTTCTGTTCTGGAGACGGCGGAAGGGAAAGGTAATCTAATCGAGAATGTGGTTGGTAAAATTCACTTTTTGTGGCCCATTCTTTTTGTGTTCTTTCTTTCTCTCTTTTCAGCACTTTCTGGGAAGTAGCGGTGCACTAAGGCTCCAGGATGTTTGCAAGAGCAGACTGGAATTCCCCTGCTGTTAGTTGTGAGATTAGCATATGGCTCACGCGCCTGGTTGTGCCAGCCAGAACCTACCCTCGCCTTTCCTGACCCTCTCCGATTCTCTATATTAACTACCCCTTCATCCTCCACCCATTCTCTGGTGGGTGCTGTTGCCAGGCCGTTTTGTTTGTCAATTACACTGTCCATCTTCCACCCCCAGGAACCAGCATCAACATATTCTCCACTCATGGACTCACATCTCGAGCTCAACTCCCCACTAACCATGACTGACAGATACGTCGTCAGACCACAGGGTGTTGCAACAGACGTGCAATTCAGCGCACTGGCCTGCAAAGACCCTTTATAATTAAGAATACGTGGCACCTCAAAGATCTCACAACCATGATAGGGCGTGTCGCACAACCAACAATACATTTCACACCCTTTAGGCAAAACACAAACCCCTTAGTTGAGCTTACACTGATTGGACAGGGCGAGTTTTGTGCGCGCTGTTCCCCCGCATGACTACAAGCTACTTTTACAAAACAAGGCACAGACGCTGCCTCCTCCTCCGAGAGCCAACTGTTATTAGCTGATCTCCCATAATCACTGTGGGCACAGCAATAGAACCATGCAGGCCAGCTATTGTCCTCCCAAACACATACAGTTACTCTCAGACAGGGAGCAATCCTGCCATCAACACAACACCCGTATCACCCGCAGCATTATTGGGAATCAAACCAGTTATTGAATCACCTTTTCAACAAGGAATCCTCGTGCCCACAACCAGCCCATGTAACACTTCCTTCTTACCTGTCCCGAAGCTTGAAAGACCACGAAAATGGTGTTTTGTGCAAGATCTTAGGGCTGTCAATGCCATTGTTGTTCCCTGCTTCCCAGTAGTCCAGGACACAAATGCTATCCTGACCAGTATCCCCGCTTCCTCCAGTTGATATTCTTGTAATCGACCTTTGCTCAGCTTCATTCTCCATTAAGTTACGCCCTGAAACTTTATGTTTTTACATATGGCGGCTGCCAAAATACATAGACCGGTTTTCCCTAAGGGTATTCGGAGAGCCCCACAGTTTATGCTGCTGCAGTATTCCTCACCCTGTCCACTCTTCACCAACCATGCCACAGCACCTTTCTCCAATTTGCGAATGGCCTGCTATTGGCTTCCACCTCCGCTACTGCATGCAAGCAGTTTACGGTGGCCTTGCTCTTCAGTCTGGCACATGATGGGCATAGGGTATCTATCAAGAAAATGCAGTTGTGTCAGCAAAACGTCTAATATCTGGGGTGCAATCTTTCCTATGGCCTCAGAGCACTGTCCACGGAGCAATTGGCTGTCATTGCCCAGATTCCCCTACCTGCCACAAACAGGCAGCTGCAAGAGTTTCTGGGACTGGAAACTACTGCAGGCCCTGGATTCCTGTCCATTGTGTTATTGATGCACCTCTGTGGGAGGCAGCTTCCCCTAAACAGCCAGCCAAAGTGAAGTGGACACCCGAAATGCAACGGGCATTCACTGGACTGAAGCAACAACTTATCTCCAGTCCTCCTCTGGGAGTCCCAGATGACTCACAGGCCTTCTATCTTTATGTAATCAAGTCAGAAGGGTTCGCGTCTGGCATTTTAACACAGCTTCAGGGGGATCTCCGTCGCCCTGTTGCGTTTTATAATGCTTCGTTATGAGAATGCCGCATGTTTGTGCACGGTGGAAGCAGCCACAGTAACAGTGGATAAGCCCACCTCCATTGTGCGAGATCACCCGTGTACTGTTTTGGGTTCACTGTCACTCTCCCTGCTGCTTAATTCAGCAGCAATCCAACTCAGAGAACTGGTCATGAGGTCGCTTTATGATCTAGGCATACCTTTCCCTACACCGCGCCCTAGCTTTGAAACCCACCACCCTAATTCCGCACACCTAACATGATTCTGCAGACAATCACAACTGCTTGGACATGGTTTAGCATTCCTGACAAAGGGCTCCCGTGAGAAACGTTGATTTTCCTGCTTCTCGGATGCTGTCTAACCTGCTGTGCTTTTCCAATTCCACTCTCATCTTGAATCTAATCTCCAGCATCTGCAGTCCTCACTGTCGCCTGGTTCAGCAGGTGTCCTGACCGGTCTGAGAAAACCCTGACCAGATTCTTTTCACCAGCAGCTCTTCCTTTCGGCCATCAGACCTATACACATTAGAAGGACATGCCATCTGCACCCCCTTCACCACTCTCCAATCAGCTGCATTACCAGATGGGGTGCCCACACAGGCGGCAGAGCTCTTTGCTCTCACCAGAGCCTGCAAACTGGCACAGGGTAGCACAGCCAATATCTACACAGACTCCAGATGTGTCTTTGGAGTCGTTCAGGACTTTGGCACAATACGGAAACAGAGGGTGTTCATCACCTTAGCAGGGAGACCACTCCAACATGCTGCACTCATTGCCAACATCCAACAAGCAGTCCTGCTACCTGCCGCTGTCGCCATTATAAAATGTGACGCCAATAACTCTGCCACCGATCCCGTCAACCAAGCAAATGCCTCAGGGGATGCAGCCACCCGGGAATCTGCACTGCCCTGCAGACCCCCAGGGTGGTGAAACCGCCAGAGTCCCCCGACTCTCTCGATGCAGTCCCAACAGATCAGCAAGCAGCCACGCCAGAAGAGAGGGCCACATTGTCCCGCATTGGTGCAATACAATCACTGTTCTTACAGGTTCTTACCCACCCCTCCATCTTTTAACTGAAAGCCCACCTGCACTTACTGGCCCAGGTGGTACACGGAATCGGGCACACAGGCAAGATGCCGTCAGCCATTCCTGGTATGCAGCGGGAGTCGCTGCAGCTGCCCAAGCTCTGCTGTCACAGTGCCTCATCTGTCTACCGAAAAATGCATGGAAGCCGATGGCCAAAAGTGACTACATACCAGTTCCTGACGGTCCATTCACCCACCTTCTAATTGACCTTGCCCACATGCCCCAGAAGGAGGAATAAAAATTTGTCCTATTTATTGTCGACAAGTTTTCAAAATGGGTAGAGCCATTCCCAATCAAAAAAAAAAATGACGCCAGAGCAGTGGTAAACTGTATCCTGTTGGGCGTTATTACATGAGTTTTATATCCCAGGGCGCATAGAAACATACGGAGGATGGTGCTCATTTCTCCGCGAAGCTCATTACTGCTGACTGTGACGCCCTTGGGGTACCCTGGAGATACCACATTCTGTACCACCCCCCAGTCATCAGGAATGGTGGAGAGAATGAACAGCACCCTCAAACCCACCCTCCCCAAAATCACTCGGGACACAGGACTGGGTTGTCCTGACGGCCGGCCACTGGTGCTTCACACAGTAAGTGGACAGGGAAACCGAACGACGGAAATTACACAATTTGAAGTGCTAATGGAATGATCCATGCCCACAGCTACTGGACCCCCAAAACTAGCCAATGACACAGCGCTACTCTTAACACAGGAAACTCTCTTGGATTACGTTCAAGCCATTAGTAGAAGGATTACTGTAAACCAAGATTTGCTAAAAGCTGCGATGAACTTGAGTGCTACTTATCTTCCTGCTGGTGGAAACTGAATAAAGATTCGTGCACCTTGTGTCTTTCACTGTGTCTCAAACCTGCACACACACAACATGGGTGCTGAGGAAAAAATACGCACTACCGTAGTTAGACAATAGTGTGGGGGTACAAAAAAAGCAAACAAAAATAAAGCTGTCGTGTCCACACCACGGCAGGAACCACTTCACCCGTTTATGTAATGACACAGACCCTGCCAAAAGATTCTCTCTCCCCGAGATGGAAAGGGCCACTCTTGGTCTGTCTCACGACCACGACAGCTGTCTCGTTCTCAGGGAGACCAGAATGCGACCCAGTGAAAGAGGGTCCGCCTCCATAGAAAGACAACAAAGCAGAACAGGATACAGTTCCAGACACCATAGAGGAATCCAGCTGCTCGCTGCAACCATTGGGATCATCACTCTTGGTCTGACCTGCACACCACCACTGATCGGTAACAGGGCACACAGAACAGGGCACTTAATCCATCGTGAGCCGTGGGTGAGCATTTTCCTTGACATGACCCACATTTGTGCCCAAAGGTAAGCCAGACCAGCTGCTGGGTCTGTGCCCGTATCCTTGAATATTCCCACGGTGGCATTCCCCACGGTGCAGTCCCTTTTAACACCACAGAGATGGCAGAGTTGTTGCTGAAACTGGACAGGTCCCCCGGATTACAACGCTCAGTCTGCTAACCTGACTGGCCATTCATGTGGCTAATAGCTCAGACTACTGGAAATCCGCAGGATACCACCTCAACAAATTCACAGGATGGTAACACGCAGCCCAGAACCTCTCACATGAACACCAAACCTTGACCATCACTGACACCACTGCATGGGGTCACGCAGAGAAACCATGTGCCTAACGGGATGCCAGCCATAACTGCTCTTGACCCCTGCAACACTCTGGTCTGTAGCAGAGTGCAGGATCCTGGATTTACTTGGCCACAATATGTCTGCCCACAATTCAATTTTCAATAATATTTGGACAGGAACCAAAACCCACCACCTAAGAACATACAATGACACTTATTTTGTCTGCTGCCACAAGGCATACCCCGGCTGGCGTTGTCATGGGCTGGCACGTGGTATATGGTACCACTCCATTACCACTCCAAGCCGTCTCCCTTCCAGAAGCTTATTCCCACAGAAAACGCACCCTCACTGCCCAAGACGAGATAGCACCCCCCCCCTCCCCCACCATTTTTGTGTCCACTTATGAAACCCTGCGCCTCGACACAGAGGTACATCAGCTGGCCACCACGCTAGAGGAGATAACATGCTACGGCTGAAGTGCTTGCCCAGCTGAATGCAGAGGTTGTCGCAATTCGTACTGTCGCACAACGAAACAAAATGGCCCTGGAATACTAGCTGGCCACAAAAGGGGCACTAGCGTCTTCATTGGCACAGACTGCTGCTAGCGTCTTCATTGGCACAGACTGCTGTACCTACATCCCTGACTCCAGCGAAAATATAACGGACGTGACACACCGCTTTCCACAGGCTGCTGCTGTCCCAAATGAACCGGAGTCCCACTGAGACTTGTGGCCCTGGCAACCTCCTGTCTTGGCTCACGGAGCACTGAAATAATAGAGGAACTGTTATCCCGTATTGCGGTTGTGGGTACAATTATCCTGGTTATGGGCCTCCGTATGAGCTACTGCCGGTTTTGTACAGCACTGTTACACCTGCCCTCCTCACAACCCAGCTTGTACAAGTTCACTGGAGTGAGATCCCCTCCCCTGACACAAATTACCCTCGGGCATTAGCCCTTCTTCAGGAATGAGGAAAGTTTGTCCAGCAGGCTAAGATAAAAGATAGGGAGGAGGGACTTGGGGGAGGGGCGCGGAAATGTGATAGGTGGAAAAAGGTCAAGGTGAGGGTGATAGGACAGATTG
>NC_057717.1:13891080-13898680 GCF_004010195.1 Chiloscyllium plagiosum
CTGGCATTTATAGTGGTTTGTATCTGCCGCTTCCGGTTGTCAGTTCCAGCTGTCCGCTGCAGTGGCCAGTATATTGGGTCCAGGTCAATGTGCTTATTGATTGAATCTGTGGATGAGTGCCATGCCTCCAGGAATTCCCTGGCTGTTCTCTGTTTGGCCTGTCCTATAATAGTAGGGCTAATGCCCGAAACGTCGATTCTCCTGTTCCCTAGATGCTGCCTGACCTGCTGCGCTTCTCCAGCAACACATTTCCATCTCTGATCTCCAGCATCTGCAGACCTCATTTTCTCTACAAATTACCCTCGGTCAGATTCAGACACTGACTACTACCTCAAATCCCCACCACCTGATTGCCTCCCCGGTCCGGACTACTTTTCACTTTTTCAACATGCTCTTAACAAATCTGCTGCACTGCCCACCCATAGCATAACCACATAAAAAACACAGAAGCATGTCGGCAAAACACAGAAATCATGCCTGCCAACATACATAGAACACACCCACAATGCCTCAGTCTTGACCAAAGAGGCGAATATAGAATCCAGACATTCTAATCTGCTCCCAGACCAGATAATACACTTCTCAAACAGCCTTCACAGTAAGTTCGTAGCCTCGATCATCACTTCAGTCCGAATACCCGAAGCGCAAGCTCGTTGCCCATATGAACCGATGGCACATAAACAAAGAGGCAGACTGAGAGACCCCGGAAGACTTTGCTCCCAGGAGGAACACAATGGACAGAACTGAAAGCCAGGGAAATGAACATTTACACATACTCATGCAGACAGGAGATACTCGAGAAGACATTCTCACCTATTCAAGGAGATGGCTGGAATATCCAGTGTCAATTACAAATGAATTATTACTGCCAGACGTTTGTTTAAATTCCAGTTTATTCTTGTTTTAATCGCAATACAATTTTCACCACTGTACTGTTACTGCTTTGCAATTATCACCTTTGTGATGTACCCCTATGAAAGCTGTCTGCACCCACTACTTATGGGAGAACATTCTGGCAATCTGTGCGGAGAATCAATTCTGTGTCAGCCTGGTCAATTTCTTTTCCACAATGTCAATTTGCCAGCTTCGTATCTGGTCTCTGATCCATTGGAATGAATTTCTCTGACACCACGTGTTCGTGAATTGCTTGTTTTTACCCTGTTATCAGTCTTCCGTGTGGAATCTCGCTGAAACCCATATACAGTTTATTATTTTCACTCCCCTCATTTAAAAATCTGATCACTTCCTCAAAACATTTAATCAGATCTGTTAGGCATCACCTCCTCGAACAAAACATGCTGATTCCTTCATCAAACCTTGCCAGGCAATTAATTCTCTCCTTCAGAGGTTTCTACAAAAGTTTCCCGACCACTCCTGTGAGACTCACTTGGCTGTAATTCCCTGCTTTGTTTCTATCAGTCTTGTTAAGAAGTGGAACCCCATTAGTAGTCCCGCAGTCCTCGACCAACTCCCCTTTGGCCAAAGAGGAATGTGAAACATTGGTCAGAATCCCTTAAATTGCTGCTTTGTCTCACAGAGCAACGTGAGATACAACTTCACTCTGAGCTGGGGATTTGTCCACATTTCAGACTCCCAAACCTCAAGTATTGTCTCAGTCCCTAGATGAAACTGATCAAGAACCTCTCAGAGCATCTTCCTGCATTCTATACAGATGTCTTCCCACAACAGGACTGTTTGCGAGCTGAATGTGTAAAGTGATTCATCCAGTTATCCTGTTTACAACTATACGCAACTGCACTGTCACACTGGAGGGAACACATTCACGTATTTTAACTGGAAGACGCTGTTTTCAGCCTTTGCGCCTATAAACCCTTTATCTCTGATACCCAATGGCACATTGTTACAGTGAGAAAGCATTTAAGCGTTCTCTATCTGTAAAAAAAACAGTCACTTGATTACACCTCCTGCATGGACTCCAATCAATTCACATCTGAAATGCGGGATGTTTTTCTCTCTGCTGTTCATCACATCCAGGAGAGAACTGCGGCAGAAGTGATTGCTGTCTTCATTGACCTAAGAAGTTGATGCCGATGGCTCAGCTTGTAATGGGAGCTACCCACAAGATAACTTTTCAACAGGAACACAGTTCTGTATTCTGTGCAGGGATCATTGAACAAGCACAGTATCAATCTTCTACCAGGCCATGCTTCCTAGAACATTCACAGTATCCGACTCTAACCAGACCAAAACCAGATGGTGCTTGAAAAACTCAGCAGGTTTAGCAGCATCTAAAAAAAAATCAGAGTTAACATTTCGATTCCAGTGACCATTCCGCAGAACTGACGATAGCTTGGAAAATGTTAGTCTATCTGCAGAAGATATAGTGGGGGTTTGGAGAGGGAAAGGAGTAAACGATAGGTAGGGATAGAGTTCAAATAGAGAGAAGAACAGTTGGACAAATGAATGGATGATGATCTGGCTGGCAGGGTGAATAGCTGTTGATGGAGACTGTTAGTGGCGATCCATTTGTAATGTGTTATGGCAGGCTACGTGACAACAAGGCCTGGCGTGTGGGATAGGGGATAGAACATGGGAGAGTTCAGGCCCTAAAAAAAATTAAATTGATATGGGGCCTGGAAGGCTGCAGAATCCCCAAATAGAAACTGAGGTGGTGTGCTTCCAGCATGCGCTGAGGTTCTCTGTAACTCTTCTTGAAGACAGAACTTGGATGTTCTGCAATGTGGTGACCCAGTCCAAACTTCGTTTCCCAAGATAGTGGAAACCACATTGCGAGCAGTGATTGCAGTAGAGTGGATTGCGTGAAGTGCAGTTCATGTGTTGCTTCGCCTGGAAGGTGTGTTGGGCCATTGGAAACAGAGGAGAGAAGACGTCAATGGATAGGTGACGAGAGACAAGAAGCAAAAGGAGATGTCATTAGAGAAATCATGAGGACAAGAAACCTAACAAAAATGCTCGTCGCATTTGTAACATGGTTGAAGAGCTAATGGCACGAATCAACACGAATGAAAATGATTTAATAGACATGAGAGAGACACGGCAAAAGGATGGCCACGACTGCGAGTGAAATATCCAGGAGTACGAGATTACTTGGAAGGTCAGACAGCAGTGTAAAAAAAGGTGGCGTCTCTCTGTTACACAAGGCTGACATCAGGGCAGTGTGAAGAGACACTATAAGTTCGATGGAGAATGAGTGAATTAATTTGCGTGGTAACTAGAAATTCTATGAAGAAAGAGTCACTGATAGGTGCAGTCTATAGGCCAGCAAATAATAACATCACATTGGTGAATGCAATAAACAAAGAAATGAGCAATGCCTGTAAAAATGGGTCGGCTATTATCATTAGGGATTTTAATCTACGTGTAGCTTGGTCGAAGCAGCTCAGTCACAATAAATTTGAGGAGTAGTTCGTTGAGTGTACCCGTGATAGTTTTCTTAAACAGTATGCAATGGAACTGACGAGAGAGAAAGCAATCCTTGATCTGGTCCTGTGTAATGGAACAGAAATAATTAATGATCTCATAGTTAGGGATCACAGTATGGCACTCTTGGAACGAGTGATCACAGTATGGCAGAACTTAGAATTCAGATGGGGAGTGTGAAGATAAAATCCAATACCAGGTTTCTGTGCATGTGTAGGGGGCACAACAATAGAATGAGAGAGCACCTGGCTAAAGGAGACTGGAAACAAAGGTTATATGGTGGGACAGATATCGAGCAGTGGAGGACTTCCAAAAAAAAGATTGTTTTATACAAGTGCTCAGCAAAAGTATATTCCTGTGAAAAGGAAGGACTGTAAGAAAAGGGGTAATCTGCCCTGCGTGTCTTAGGAAATAAGGGAGGCGATCAAAGCGAAAGAGAAGGCATACCAAGTGGCCAAGAACAGCATGAAACTGAAAGGTTGGGAAAACATTAAAGATAAACATGAGGAAAAATAACTAGCAAAGATTACAAAGACGGATAGCAAATGTTTCTATAAAAATATAAAACGAAAAAGGAGTAGCGAGAGTAAAAGTTAGTCCTTTCGAGGATGAGAAGGGACATTCAGTTATGCGATATGATGAAATGGTCGAGGCATTGAACAGGTATTTTGTGTCAGTCTTCACAGAGGAGGATGCGAATAACATGCCAGTAAGTGGCAAAGAGAAAATGTAGGTGAGGACCTGGAAACAAGCATGATGACGGAAGAGGTAGTGTTAGGCAAGCTAATGGAGCTGAGGATGGACAAGTCTCCTGGCCGTGAGGGAATGCATCTCAGGGTATTGAAGGAGATGGTGGGAGAAACAGCAAGTGCACTAGTGGCAATTTTCAAATTCACTAGACTGCCTGGCAGTCCCAGCAGATTGGAAAACAGCTAGTGTGACACCACTGTTTAAAAAGGGAGGTGGATAAAAGATTGGGAATTATTGATCAGTTAGCTTAATTACTGCAGTGGGGATGATGCTTGAGTGCATTATCAAGGAAGAACTAGCAGGACATCTCGATAGAAATTAGACAGATGTAACGTAGGTTCATGAAGGTTCAAGCAGAGATGTTATGTTGCAGCTGTACAAGGTACGGGTGAGGCTATCCTTGGTTTACTGAGTGCACTTTTGGTGCCCTTACTTGAGAACGGATGTACTAGCACTGGTGGGGGGAGGGGTGCAGAGGAGGTTCACTGGGTTGATTCTGGAGTTGAGGGAGTTGGCCTATAAAGAGAGACTACGTAGATTAGGATTATTTTCTTTGGAATTTAGAAAAATTTGGGGGGAATCTTACTGAAACATGAAACATTGAACGGAATAGATTAGAGAGAATTATAAAGGATGCTTCCACTTGTGGGTGAAACTCGGACAAGAGGGCATACCCACAGGATTAGAGGGAGCAGATTTAGGACTGAGTTCAGAAGGACCTTCTTCACCCAGACGGATGTTCAAATATGGAATACCTTGCCCAGCGAAGAAGTTGACGCTAGTTCACTAATTTTTTTTTTGGAAGCTAAGAGCGATACTTCTTTTGAACAATAAAGGAAAAAAGGGATACAATGGGAGGGCGTGTAAGCGCATTTGAGTCTTTAGAAAGATCAGCAATGATGTCATTGAACGGCGGAGTCGGCTTGAAGGGCCGGACAGCCTACTCCTGCTCAGGTTTTTAGGTTCTATGCATTTATGTGTCACAAAAGCAGCTATGCAGGGGGAAGACTCCATGGGGCATGTTGGGGGAGGTGTTGGGAGTGAAGGCACAGGGCAACAGAGTTTCCTGTAGGGAATGGTCCCTGTGGATGGTGGACAGGGACTGGAGAGGGATATAAGTCTAATGACGGCATCTCGCAAGAGGTGGTCGAAATTTAAAAAAAAATCGATGATCACTTGAATCACCACTGTGAATTCATTAGCCAACTTTTATAGGTGCGCCATTGAGAGCTTTATGTCTGGATGTATCACTACCTGGTATGGCATCTGTACCATTCAAGATTGGAGACGGTTACAGCGAGTGGTGAACTAGGCCCAGACAATCACAAAGGCCAACCTATCATATATTTACATATTATTGATACATCTTTGCTACTTAACACTGCGATCTGCTTGTATTGATCGCAAGATAAAGCTTTTCACTGTGCCTCAGTACACGTGACAATAAATTCAATTCAATTCAATTGTGGAATGTCGACGAAATGGATTTTCGGAGCAGCTTGTGGTGGAGCCAAGTAGGGAACAGGCAATACTGGATTTAGAGTTGTGCAATGAGGCAGACGTGACAAGGGAGCTGAAGATGAAGGAACCCTTAGGAAGTGGTGATGATAATATGATTGAATTTACCCTGCAATTTGAAAGGGAGAATATTCAATCAGAGGTAACGGTACTAAAGTTGAATAAAGGCTATTACTGAGGCATGAGGGGGTGGGGGATGGCTGGATGAAATTGATGGGGAGAGGAGACTAGCAAGAAAGCAGGAAAGTGGAAATGCAATGGCAGGACTGTCTGAGCGTAATTCAGCAGCCACATCCGAGATACATCCTGTGGGAAATGAGGCATGGTACATGGTAGATGCGGCAACCATAACTGACTGAGGAAGTCATTGATAGCATAAAAGCAAAAGAGAAAACATATAATGGAACGAAGGGCAGTGGATAATCAGAGGATTGGGAAGCTCGCAAAGACCCACAAAGGGCAACAACAAAACAAATGAGGAGGGAGAAGATTAAATATAAGAAAACTACTAATATAAAGAAAGACTGTAGTTGTTTCTTTATTCAAATAAATGCAAAACAGAGATAGAAGTGGACAATGGGCCACTGGAAAATGACACTTGACATATAGTAGTGGGGAACAAGGAAATGGTTGAGGAACTGAAAAAAATTATATTGTGCTGGTCTTCACAGTGAAAGACATGAGTTATACCCAAACATACAAGAGAATGGGGGAACAGATGTGAGTCGAGAGGCCATCACTGAGAAAGTGCAAGAAACACTGACTGGCCTGAAGTTGGATAAATCATCTGGATCAGCTGGAGTACCCTCCAGAGTTCTAAGGTAGACAAGTGAAGAAACAGTGGATACGTTAGTGGAGAACTTTCAGGGGTCGCCAGAATCAGGAAGGATGTTACAGGACCGAAAAATCACAAACGTGACACCCGATTTTAAAAAGAAACAGCACAAAAGCTGGCAAAATACAGACCAATCAGCCAAATCTTGGTTGTGGATAGGGCCCTGGAATCCATTGCGTTGGAATAAATTTCTGAATACTTGGAAGTGTATGTTAAAATAAGGCAAAGTCAGCATGGTTTCAACAAGGGGAGGCCATGCTTGACAAATCTGCAAGAATTCATCTTTGAGGAAGTAACGAGGAAGGTAGACCATTGGATGTCACGTGTCTGGACTTTATGAATGCCTTTGATATTTGCCGCACAGGAGGCTCCTGAATAAGATAAGAGTCCATGGTTTCAGAGGCAAGGTGCGTTTGCAGGACAGAAAGCAGTGATTGGGAACAAAAGGATCCTTCTCAGGATGACAGCTGGTGACAAGTTGTGACCACAACTTTTCATTTTCTCCATTAGCGATCTAGATAAAGTATCTGAGGGCAACGCGTGTCAATTTGCAGACAATGCAAAGGTAGAAGGACAGGTCGCATTGAGGAGGCGGGGATACTGCAGAAGGATATGGACATGTAGGGAGCGTCGGAAAATAAATGGCAGATGGAGCAAACTGTGGGAAAGTGTGAAGTGATGCACTTTGGTAAGAAGAATAAAGATGCGGATTATTGTCTAAATGGGGCGAAAGTTCACATGTCTGGCGTGCAAAGGTACTTGAGAGTTTTCGCCCAGTATTCTCTCAAGATGAACTTGCAGGTTGAATCTGTAGTTTGGAAGACAATTGCAACGATGACATTTTTTTGGAAAATTTGAATATAAAAGCAGGAACGCACTTCTGAGTCTCTAAAAGGGTCTGGTCAGACTAAATCTGGATTACTGTGTGTACGTTTGGTCCTCAAATTTCAGGAAAGATGCACTGGTCCTGGAGTGTGTTCAGAGGTGATTCGCGATTATGGTCCCAGGAATGAAAAGCTTGACACATGAGGAACGTTTGGCGACTCCGGGTCTATATTCGACGATGTTTAGAAGGATAAGAGGAAATCTAATTGG
>NC_057717.1:13899180-13901921 GCF_004010195.1 Chiloscyllium plagiosum
AACACTTAGTGTCGTGTATGGTTTCGAACCGAGGTTGCTGTGGTCACAATGCAAAATACAGATGACCACGATCACAGCAACAACAGAACAGGATACTTGCAAGCAGCAATAAGTGTACTAGCAGAGGAAATGATCGGAAAAACAGCAAATGTAAAATATCAGTACTCAGCGAAGAGTGACAGACATGTGGGAACTGCGAATGAGTTGAATCTTTAAATTCGATGTCTTCAGAGGCTGTGAAGATCCTTGAATGAGAATGTTGAAAACTGAGATTGATAGATTTCGCCAAAATATTAAAGATTTGGGGGACAGTACAGGGTATTGTTGAAATGTATGTTTCAGTAGCATTTTAGCTTAACATCGGCGACTTCACCAGCTTCCTAAAGGCCATAACCAATGTTGCAGATAACCACACATAATCTCAGTTCACAGCCTCGATTCAGAGAAACTGCGGCACAGCCTCCCAGATCCAACCGGAAATGGGGATGGGATGAGTGCGCGATGTTACTCTCTGGCTCCAGTGATGCAATAGGTGACAGTGCGGTCCTTCTATGATGATATAGAAGCGCAAGAAATTCCTAGGTTGAGTGTGCTCCTGATCAAGGGAATAGTTGCCCCCGTTTGTACTATCACAGCGATTTATAGTGCATCTTGCTAAGACAGCTAAGTGGCACAATTGAAGCGTGTTGAGCCGTTAGCTTTGCAGTGGTGGGTTTAACATATGCTTTTGTTGTTTGGATCTGTGTTTCCGACACTGGCGATGGAAGCTGATTTTGTTTGCATCAGCTCAGAATCAGTTTCTTCCACACAGTCAAGACTTATACCTGGAGAAGTTGGTGTTGGGGTAATATTTAGAACTGGTTATCCTTGGGGGCTGGGACACGGAAACGGTGATGTTTAAGTTCGATGAATAACATTCCGAATGCAAGCCGGCCTCAGGAACATAGATAATAACATTAATTTCCTGCAATCCCATTCATTGATGTCCCTTATGCAGAATCTTCACCCAGTCCTGCCTACGAGAGACTCCAGGGCCAGAAAAACATGAGCTTAATTCAAGAATCTACATCGTTTGGGGAAGCAGGGTAGTCAGCCCTTCCATTCCAGATGGTCCAATCCAAAACGCATCCCACCAGGACCTACGGTATTCCCTATCCCAGAAACCTGCATTTCCCATTGTTGAGCCCTGTAACTGCACATCATTGGTGATGAGGGAGAAATAAAAACGCAAACACATAGCGAATGTGCAGACTGCCCACAGATAGAGACCCGAGGCTGGGATCGCACCCGGGTGTGTGGCGTAGACAGTCAGCAACGAACAAGGGGTGAAGAATAAATGTTATCCTGACCAGTGATAATTACACCCTGTGGGTGAATGAGAAAGAATGAAAACACATTCACAACATGGAAAACAGGATTTGTATTTGTGTGGCCACAATTTGAAAGGATCGTTCACCCTGAGTTGGAAAAAGGACACCGATACCACAGAGAAAGCAGGGCAATGTGGGAACTGCAGGAAGAGATTCAATTAACCACAGAAATGGAAACTCATTTAATCATTAACATTGGGGACAAGCCGTTCACCAGTCCTGTGTGTGTGAAGGAATCACTGAGCAAAACAACCTCCGGAGACTCCAGTAGGATTACATATCCCATCAGGTATTCGATTATGCTGTCAATGCTGCAGTTAATCCCAATCAGCTATTTGTTCCATAGCGTCAATCATAGAGTCATACAGCATGAAAATAGACCTGTCAGTCCAATCAATCCATGCTGAATGTACTGCCAAACTAATCTAGTCCCATCTGTCTCCTGCTGTACCCGCTGAGTGGTTATAATGCCCTTGTAGTTTTACATCCAAAAATCCAAGTAATATTTTGGGGACAAAGGGTTCAGGTCCTGGCATGACAGATAGTGGAGTTCGAATTCAATAAGCACCTGGAATTGCAGAGTCTCGTGATGACCTGAATCAGTTGTGTGGAAACTCCCATCTGATTCACTCATGCCAGTTCGTGAAGCAAACTGTCATATTCATCTGCTCTGTCCCATAGGAGATCCAGATGGATAATATTATGGTTGACTCTTAACTGTCCTCTGGGAAATAACTGATGTACTAGGCATGAATAAATTTATTTTTAAAATCCCACTTTCCCATTCATTTTTGGATCTAATTGTTCTTTAAATGTTGCAAATGTACCCTCATCCATCACTTCCTCAGCATGTAAGAAACCTTCTCTAAAAGAAAGCCTCACATGTCTTTTTTTTAACTTTCGGTCTTTTCATCTTAAACATATGCCCTCTCGTCTTGAAATCCCCTTCCTGGGAAAAAACAGCTATCGTTAACTCTAACTTTCCTCTCAAGAAGTTATAAATTTCTGTCAGATCGCCGCTCAATCCCCTAACCTAGAGTGAAAACAGTTTCAACTGGGAGAAAGTGAGAACTGTAGATGAGGGATCAGAGTCGGTAGTGTTGTGCTGGGAAAGCACAGCAGGTCAGACAGCATTTGAGGAGCTGGAGAATCGACGTTTCAGGGAAGAGCCTGATGAACGACACTTGCGCAAAAAAAAATGATTCCCCTGCTCCTCGCATGCTGCCTTACCTGTTGTGGCTTTCCAGCACCCCAATCTCAAATCTGAAAATAGTCTCAGCCTATCCAGCCTTCCATCATAACTCAAACCTCCCACACACGGCAACATGCGTGTATACCTTTTCTGAACCTGCTCCAGCTGAATAATATCAT